>NC_081547.1:9357625-9409333 GCF_901000735.1 Corylus avellana | reverse complement strand
CTATGCAAGGAATCCCGTGACCCGTCAACCCGTCATCAAGGCAAGATTTCAAGTAAGACCTCGTGAGTCGAAACTTGAAAAGGTGATTCATTGCCTAGAGTCAAGATGGGACGAGACTTCAAGATGGACCTTGCCAATCGGAAGCGAGAAAGGTAGCATGTTGTCTAAAGTCGAGACAAGAGCCAGTCAGAATTGGGGCAACATTGGACGAAGCCAAAGCGAGACTTCAAGGTGGACCTTGCCAACTAGAAATGGGCAAGGCAGCCTATTGGCTAAAGCCGTGATGGGACTTCATGTAGGGCCTCGCTAGTTGAGGCTGGCCAAGCCGACCTACTAGTCGAAGCTTAGACAAGACTTCGTGTAGTGACCTAGAGAAAAATGCTAGTCATGTCTACATTATTACCTCAAAAGGATTAGTCAATTTGGCGTTTTTATAAAATTTATTTTAAAGTTCAGTTTTACTTAATAATTAAGCAATGTAGGACTTAGCATTCATGATTATCTTTTTAAATCACTCACACTCTTTGTGCCAATGTTGAAGCATATTTGATGTGAGTGAATTTAGATCCCCCCACCGTGAAATGCAGATTCCTATGGATGAGGAAAAGGAAGTGGACACCCATCAGTCCAACTCAAATGTTCAAGAAGGGCAACATCGTTCCCACAAATAACGAAAACTGCTGATACAATAAATTATCTTACGGCTGAACTAGTGAAGCGCCGCCTGTAAAATAGGAGAAGACTATCAGGGTGATGTCGGGCATAGTGGGACCAATGAGGAGTCTTCGATACCCTAGTTAATAATGTGTTTTATATATATATAACTGAGTAGTGAGAGAGAGAATGTATTTTGCTTATTCTTGTAGTGGAGCCTACTAATTAACCTAGAACAATATATATTTTGCTTATTCTTGTTTTTGTTTGGACCAGAATTCTCTTTCCTTTAAAAAGAATTGGAAAGGAGCTAGTTCTTATAAGATGATGATAAAATGGTAAAATGGAAATACAAAAAACATTATCTAAAAGTCATTATTCCTAACACAACAGCGCATTAATGTAAAGGCGCATCTCTTAAGTCCAGAGCCTTGGTCTGGGGCATCCATCAGAATTCAGGCATCAATTAATTTTGTTTTTAGTCAACTACATGTCTAATCAAGGACAGAAGCATCCAATTCTCCCCTAAAAATAAAAAAATAAAAAAAAAATCATTTTCCTTTCTCTATGCACAAATGTCAAACACCGTAGACATTGACATCGACATTTCCCTTCCAAGACATAAATGCTTGTCAACTGCACTCTGTAGTTTAATATAAGGGTTAATCACTTCACTTTTTTGGTATTTGGTTTGAATGTTTTTATTTGTCCTCTTTGAAGTTTTAGAACATGATAAATTTAATATCTCATATATGAGAAAAGACGAAATTACTATCTCCATTAGTTTTCATCGAACCCAATTAACGACAGTCCACGTCATCTACTCTTATATCGCAACATGTGTACTAAAAATAAATAATAATAAAATAAACCTAAAAAAAAATTGAAAATTTTATAGGGTGGCTTAAAGGTGGCTGAGCCACCCTCAAGGGCCAAAAAGGGGTGGCCAAAACCACCCCTAAGGGCAAATAAGGGGGTGGCCGAAACCACCCCCAAGGCCCTTGGAGGTGGCTCGGCCACCCCAGCAGAGCCACCCCCTTTTTGTTTTTTTTTTTAATTATTTTATTATTATTATTCTTTGTTTTAGGATACATGCCATGATATAAGAGTAGATGACGTGGACTACTGTTAATTGGGATTGATAGAAATTAATGGAGGTAGTGATTCCTTCTTTTCTCATATGTGAGGTACTAGATTTGTCATGTTTTAAAACCTAGGAAAAAAAATAAAAACATTAAAATCCAAGTACCAAAAAAGTTATTAACCCTTAATATAATGATGATTTTGAAAATTACCTATAAGTACAAGAAAACTAGTATAAAAAAGTAAAAAAATGTATAGTTTATTGTATATTTAAGGAGTAATTTCATTTTATACCCCTGAATTAAAACGCGATTTAACAAGCGTTTCAAACTTAAAAATCTCTCAATTTGAACCTCTTGACTTTTAATTGCAGTCAATTTACCCTTATCCGTCAATTTTTTCCGTTAAAACCCTTAAAAAGACAAAATTACCCTTCAATTTTTTTTTTTATTAAAAAAATTGAAGAAAACAAAAATTGAAAAAAAAAAAAAAAAAAAAATTGCTCAATGCTAAGCGAAGGTTTTTAAACCTAAATAATTTCTTTTTCTTTTTTCAATTTTTGCATTTCCACGTGAAAGAGAGAAGTCTAACATTTATTTCATGCATGGGACTCAATCCCAATTTTAACGAAATGACAGCCAAACGTGACCTGTGAACATGACACCCCCACACCTGACAAGACAAAAACTTACGTATCCAGCTGTAAATAGCCCTGAACTTTGTGGCAATCTCAAAATGATTGCATCAAACCCCATCAAATGCCACTATCTGTTTTTATCCAAGTTTTTGCCTTTGAAATAAATCCATCCTTCCCTGGTGGACTTTTCACTTTGGGAAATCATGCCTCTTTTTCTTTATTAGATATTTTTCTTTTTCTTTTTTTTTAGTAAAAATTTTATATCTGAATTTGCACTTAAAAATGGTTTTTTACTTCACCACAAACCACCAAAACAAGACAAAAGGATGAAATTACACGTATAGAATTTTGAATAAGATAAAAATATCCTTAAAATTTTGAAGAAAAAAAAATTAAATTAAATTAAATTTTAGTATTTTTGTTTTTATTTTACTAAGAGTAATTTTATCATTTTGTTAAAATTGTAAATACATTATCATTATTTTAGTAGTTTGGGAGGAAAATTGTCATTAAAGTGATAATTTAAAAGGGTTAAATGGACTTTACCCATAATTATATGATGTGTTCCTTTGATTATCTTACAAAAGTTCTTCAACAATATTAAAGATTTGAGCACCTACCCAGAACCCAGTTTGAAGGTGAGCCATACACAATAGATTCACACTTTATTACTCTTCACCTATATCTGAGAATTATGGCATGACAATGACCTTTGTCTGGGAAACTTAATGTTCATCGTACTAAACGCTTAAAGACGAACACACAGATTCCCGTGAGCTTTTGCTGTTAAGTTGTCCAACTTATTGGAATTTCAACATTCGGGCCTCGTAAATCTTGAGGTTTCTATCTTCTCTATCGTGTCCAAACATAATTTCTCACCCAAGATGTTCGCCTACTCTCCTACTACTGCCTACTACAGCCGAGCTGTGCTTCAACAGTAGAACCTTGGTGGTCCCCCCTAAGCGGCATTCTTCAAAAATTAACTCTGATACAGCTATTCGGGACCTCTTTCTAGCTTAAGTTGTCCTATGCCACGACTCTAGTAGCAAAATTGTACGTGCCAATCTTTTAGATTAGTCCAAAATGTGATTCAAATAATAGCAAAGTTTTGCCAGTTTTTTTGGTTGCCCGACTGGTTTAATTATTGAAACTAAATTCCTTTATTCTGAGAGGCGATTCTCTTTGTCATATTTGCTCTCCAACAACCATCGCTCTCATTTTGACCAGCGGATCTCTTCCATTATCCAAAACACCATCTCTCATATCCATCATTATTATTATTATTATTATTATTATTTAATGGGAAGCTAAGAAAATCAACACTTCACCATGTGACTAATTGAGCCTTGACCAGAGGATCTTATTGGGTTCTCATTTCTCTAAAGTTTAAACCCTTTTATTCGAAGCGAGAAAAACCCTCCTTCATTTCTTCTCTTTTGTAATTTTTTTAACAAACTTGCAAATAAAAATAAAAAATAAAAAATAAAAAAAGGATTCTTACACACTGACGTGGCAAGTGCCACGCCAGTAAAAAAGAAAATTCACGCTCAACGTTGGTGGTTTTTGGGGGTGTTGTCGTGTTCCAATCCTCGCCAAATTCTTGAACGACAATCAGGTTTTACCAACTTTATCTTCTGCAATTTATTGTGGCATGTGCTTTTGTGCAGGCACTAGTTGGGTAACTAGGGGATGGCTCATCAAAGATACATCTCTTTCTTCTTCCAAAAAAGAAAACTTTTTTTTTTTTTTTTCATTTTACCTTGTTTCTTTCAAATATCAAACTGACCTTTTTTAAAAAAAAAAAAAAAAAATCTAAAATTATTGAAACTAGCACAAAACTCGCGCTGAGATTCTTTATTATAATTTAATTTTAAAAACTTAAAAGCATCTCATCTTACTTTTCATTATAACTTAAAATAAGTGTGCAAAAATATTACACGCCTCTTTTAATGAAAATAGATATTAAACGTTATACACTAATACATTATTGAACATGTACTTTTTCTTTTTTGAAGTGTACTATATATATATATATAAGTCGAATCACTCTTAGAAGTGCCACTCTCAGAAGTGCCTTAATATTGCGACATGTGGCGTGAACCCTTTTTATTTTAATGCTAAACCAATTTTTTAAGGTATAATTTGTAAACCGGTTTTTAAGAGTAAACCGGTCTTTACTTTAAAAATCAGTTCATTAAATTAGCGTAATTAATAGCATTTAAATATATTTGAATATTTTTCATATACAAATTATTCAATAAATTAAGAATTATTAATGTCAAAATCAAATTATGATGTATTATTTGATTTGTATTGATTTGGACATTAATAATACTTAATATTGTTCATTAAATGTTTGAATTTAATGAAATCAAAATCAAATGATGACTAAAAGTATTAATACATCATAATTTAATTTGTATTATTTGTTTCCTTATTTGATTTGGACATTAATAATACTTAATATTGTGCATTAAATGTTTGAATTTAATGAAATCAAAATTACTGAAATATAATTAAATGTCTTTAATTAAGTTAATTTAATGACCGGTTCACTATTGAAAAACCAGTTCAAAAATTATGCCTTGAAAAACCGGTTTATCCTTCAAAAAAATGGGTTCACGCCACATATCGCAATATTAAAGCACTTATGAGAATGATTCGGCTATTTTATATATATCAAAGAGACTCATGTCTTAGGTATCAAATGATTTTTTAATGACTCCTTTATCAGATAGTTGGTGTTCAAATTAGCTGACTTTAGAATTTAGATTAATTTGTTAGCACATTCTTCTACCAGCCAAACAGAATATAACATCCTTGTGTTAAACATAGGGTGGAATGTATATCAAAACTTATGTGGACTGGATGATGTTGGTGAGAATCGAACTCAGTAGTTGAATCAGAATTTGAGCCTTTTTTCCAATTTTCAGGCCACACTCTCTGCAATTAAATAGTTGCAGATCATAATAACTGATCTCTGTTGCATACTTATTCTGCCAAATTAGCTTCCAGCTGGTTTCTAATGGAAGAAGTAAAAAAGGTTCATCAACAAATTTCAGTAAAAATTACAATCACACAGCATTACAACTGACAAGACAAAATTGAATACAAACCAGCATAATAAACGACCATCATCAGTGCCTTCAAACAAAATAAAATAAAGCACCTAAACTTAAAATGTAAAAACTATTAATGGGGGAGGGGGCTTCCTCACAACAACCAACAGCCCCCCCACCCATATGCGGCACTTGGACAAAAATCAATGCCTTCAACACCTATTCCTCTGGCATGCCCACAAGAGCTAAATTTGTAGAGTACACGTGCGTGCGAGCAGGACACCAGGCAGCATTTTCAAATGGAAGAAAATTGCTCCTTTAACCAGATGGATTAGTTCCTTTATTCTTCTTTTGAGGGGCTGGAGTATTCAGATGAAGTTACCTCAGATGAAGCACTAGATGATGTATCACTACTGGCACTTACTCCATTCCTGAAGCTTTTTGCTGCTAGTGGAGGGTTTCTTTGTGGATCATTAGTTGCAGGAATTTGCCCCTCCTCTGCTAATCTTTTAAGAAGATTCATCACAGTGGGAAGGAACTTGGAAGACAAGGAGATAAGCCCAGGAAGCTGTTGAGTTGCACGGTTACAAATGGACTTTATTAGAACCATTTGGAAAAACAGAAATTGAATAGTTAAAGACACTCAAATAAACTCAAAAATGAGTTTTCTATGATAATTTTAAGAAAAGGACTTTAAAAGCTACTTTATTGGTATATAGCAGTCCACGCTTTCTAGTGTTGCTATTGTATTCATCTCATGTACTTTGTGCACCCTTTTCGCACTATTCTTAGTAAATTACTGCTTTATCCAGAAAAGAAGAATGTATTTATTGTTTTAATATCAACTGCTTGAGCTTATAGCTTTCATGCATAAAATATATATATATATATATATATATATAATGATTAAAATCTCAATAAATCATTCAGAAACGTTCATCTACCACCAGGAATCAACTTACAAAGATAAATTCCATCAAATTATTTTTCTAAACCAAAATCTACAAAGTAACAAACAGAAATGAGAAATAATTTACAAAAATGTTAAATATAAGCTGCTCTTACCAGAACTGATTGTGCATCAATCATGTGGATTAGCATTTATGAGATTTGAACTTTATTTCATGAGCCTATTGGTATATAGGGATTAAAATCCTCAAGATTTCTTAAGATAATGGAGTTCTTAAAATCTTAATCATTATTTTTAAATTTTTTGTATTAATTGACTATTTTATAGGAATAGCCATTCTATTCCAAGAGTCTATTCCGCAAACCATGGTAATTTAAAAAGAATAGTCATTCCATTCCAAGAGTCTATTCTTTTTAATTTAAAAAGAATGATTAAGATTTTATGAAATCCATGGTAAGGATACCTAGACAATCTAGGGGATTCCAATCGTCGTATATATGTTCATTAAGTAGCTGAATTAGAATTTGAGTAAGTTCAATTTTCCATGCACACTTTCAAACACAGTTAACCAGCTCTAGAGCTTCTTAAAAATCAATCTTCCTTGAATGAGCCATCAATTGACAATAAAATGGGGCTTAAACAATCATAATATTATAATTTGATACTCACAGCACCGTTGCGAAATTCACCCGAAATGTCCAGCTGCACCCATAAGGCTTTGACGAGTAGAAAAACAACAAAGATTACACCCAAATACAAAGGATTTCTGCCATGAGAAAGAATAAGTTAAATTACTGTACATCTAGATATCCGCATGAAACCCAACAAAATCAAATTTCAGACTACATGTACCTGAGAAGCGTCATAAATTCATTGAAGCCCAAGACTAACAAGGCAACAATTGCCCATGGTGGTGGCAACCAGTTGTTACTCCGCTTGTGGGCTTCCTGAAAAATCATATATACAAGTGAGACAGATTTGTGCATCATTTCCTACTAAAGAGAAGATGATCAAGATATTCATCTGTTATATGCAATGTGTAACATAGATTTGACTGAACTGAAAGGCAAATCAACATATTGAATGATGGAGAGCTTGTAAAGCAGATTTGATGAGGCATACTGTACTTCCAATTCCTTGAACAGTAAGACAAAGCCAGGAGAGATGAAGTCTAGTACTTCCTTTTTTAACATCCATATCCCTTCACTTTTAACAATATTATATCACACAGGTTTCGCACTACCCAATCTTATAACCAACCACAATATCAGAAATTATGGCAGAAAGAAATCCAGTATTCAGTAATTTTTGTTCTCATCTTTTTAAGAGAATCAATATTTAAATATAAAATCAATCATTGAAATCATTAATATGTAAAATATCATGCCTGCGCAGAAATGGCCTGAGAGACGCTATATTCAGTCTCTGCCTTGAATTGCCTCCACAAAGATTTGCACTGGACAGGTGTAATCAATGTTTTTGAGGGTGGAACCTGTAAGGAAGAAACCAATCACATTAACTAATTAGAGATGAAATGTAAACATGGCTGTCAAACATTGAGACCGTGCAAGAGTGTGAGAGAGAAGTTGAATCATAATCAAGTATCAAGTCCAATCTGGCAGCTTGGTGGCCTAAATTAATCAATTTCCGAAGTCAAGACTTTATTTGTATATACAGTAGCATATTTTCCTTTTCCTATTTAGTTTATGAGAAGCAAACGTTCAGGTGTCATGTACTCAACTCCCAACTCAAACTAAGGCTTAATCCCAATTAAATTGGGGCCTGCTCTACGAAATCCCTGTCAACTAATAGAAATTGGGATCGGCCTCATGCACTTTTTTGCCTCCACTCTGTCCTATCCAACATTTAGGTGCATGTGTCCCATGTACCAGGGTCGCACCCCTTATTGCGCTTTTCAATGATATTTATTGCTTAATAAAAATATGTCAAAATTTGTGCCAAACCAAATCAACTCACCTGCTAGCATAAATAAACCTGTTGACAGATTACTTTGGGGCTAAACAGGGTCAGAAGATTTATGCTTGAGAAACTTTCTTAGATTGTTGTTTCATTCAATTACATCTGTTTTTCAAGAACAAGATGCAGTAATAAAAATTTATATACTTCAGAAGAAAGAACTTCAGCATAACCAAAACTCACCTCTTCCCAAGTGCTTGAAGCCAGCGGATCAATTGTTGTGATGCTCCTATCCTTAACAGCAGCATTGCCAGACTCCACCAAAGCAACGGATAGTGTTTTCTCGATGCCATCATTATCATCATCATCAATACGGATGACAGCCATAACAGAAAGCAACTTTAAAGACTGGACAAATTCATAGGAATAATTAACAGAAATGCAATACAAACTTAGAATACAACAAACGATAATGACATAAACCATGGCATACCGCAGAGCGAGCAGTCTTGGTGATTGCTCGAATGTCTTCACTCCCGGTCCAAACGCGTGGCATTGAATCAGAATCATGACTAAACAATGTTGAAAACCTGTTTGCAGCTTAAAGTCAATCCCTGCAAGATAAACTGAAAAGACCAAACAATTGGACTCAGATATGGCCAGCAGTTGCTACCTGTCCTTCATACGGATCAGGACCCTTCCAGCTTCTTCTCTTGCTTTTGATTCAACCACTCCTCTTGCATAATCCTCTATAGTTGCGAGCATTTTATCCTTTGTTTGTTCATCCATGTCAAAACCGGAAAGTGCACCAGAGAGCCCAGACACAGCAGCTTCAGTCTCACGTCTAAGAAGCTTCCTTATTGCCGGCCAGGTCTCATTACTAGCTCCATCTAAAAGAGCTTCCACAGGCCCTGATAATGCCTCTTTCAGTTTTACCTGCAAATTTACAATTATCATCAGGAAGGTTATAAACTGCTTATTTTGCCAACTCTGTATATCTAAGGACTGAAGACTAAGACAAAGTTCTCCATGTTCCATGAAAGCCATGACCATGTAAAATAAAGTCATTAAGCATGAAGGCACAACTAGATTGTATAGGGATAACGCCTACTGAAATTTGAAAGAATGTGAATACTGAAAAGAAAAGGGTGGGGATTAATCTGATATCAAATGTAAGAAGATATCTCACGATAATTTATTTTTTTTATGAGTAAATTCAAATATATCTCACGCTATTAGAAGTACAAACCAAATCAATAGTATTCTCACAAGTACACACAGAAAGACCCTATGGATGCATTCTAGTTATCCAAAAATTAACCGTTCGTCTGAAAATTATGCTTATTAAATTGAGTCAGTTTTCCTTATTTGCATTGGTTGACTTTAGTATTTCAAGAAACTTTTTCATTTTAGAAATAGTGGTGCTTTGAAATTATTTTTGTGGATAAATATCAACAAATGCATCAGGCTTCTTTCGATTGAATAATTCTAGAAGTCCCTCTTGTGTGATTCTTGTGTCACTCCAAAATGAGGTGGCTTTTAAAATTACAATTTGATCAAAATCTAATAATGATCAATTACAAGTCCAATGGTGATTTTAAAAGCCACATCATTCTTAGAGGAACACAAGAGAGACTTGTAGCATTACTCATTTTCATTACATACAATTGCATGATTTTGTTTGAATTTGTCAATGTCAAAAACATTGATGCTCTGAAGATAGGTGGGAAGCCGATTTTTGTAGTATTTAATCAAATTGTTTATCAATATTACCAGTAACTTATTATTGACTGCCCTTAAAAAGCAAATCCTAGCTCAACAATTTTTGATTCAGTACAAATACAAATCATATAACAGTGTATACTTCTTTTGTCAGCCATGCTAGACATTATCACATCAGACTTGCATAATCTTTTCCCAGGTTTTTTTTTTTTTTTTTTGGTTGGTGTCAGAAAACTCTTTCTTAAACTTATGATCAGCACCATCGACCAAACTATTTTACAATATTCCTATCAACTGTAAGTTACCAAATTGTGTAGTTCTGGAATCTTAACATTCCCACTGATCTTCAAGTAGTCAGTTAAGAGTCAAAAAGGCTAATGTAATTATACCTCATTCAGAGAAATAATTTCAGCAAGCTTGGCAGCACGGATGGAAGCAATATGTGCATCTATATCACGTCGAAGTTTATCCCTGACTTTAGATATGTCCCAGTGTACTTGTTCAATAACAGCATCTGCAAGGCTAGCATGTCAGTATACTCAATTGTACTCGGGTGACATACCTCTAAAGCCCATCCACTAAAACAAGCATCTCAAGGACTATAGTTAATCTGTTTCAACTTGTTTTGTCCTCGTAGTTTCCCGATTTATTTATATATTTATTTTAATTTAGTTTTGCCTTTATTTCAATTCATCTTGGCTAATGGAATGGGAGTTCAAATTTAAACATACCTGCACATCCTTCATCAAACAGAGCCATACAAAATTGTAAGCAGTTATGAGAGGCCAAAGAAAACCCTTCCCCTCCATTCAGAGCTTTATCAAATACTTCCTTGAATTTTTCTAAAGTTCCTGTCCTTATGTGTCCCAGCACTGATTGGAATGCCGGTTGGATAAGCTAGCAGATCAGAAAAGACAAGCAGTGAGAAAATAGAACATAATTAAATAATTAAATGAATAGATCCTGAATTAGAAGTTTTATTGTCTCCCACAAAAAAATAAACATTTTGGGTTTAAGCAAAAAGAAATTCATTGTAAAGGCAACTTCACATGCTTTGAGAACACCTAGAAGCTCCTTTAAAGGTCCCGTCTAGATATGTGCATGCTTTGGTATTTTATAGTCAATTTTATAAACATGCAATTATTGTTGAACAGCTCAAGGACATATAAGAGCCAATTTACCAACTCGACTGGAAAATGTACTGCAAATAATCAAAAATCCTAAATTCAAAATTTTACACTGATAGTTCAGTCATCTACATGACCGAATTAAGCCTTTATCCCAACTAATGGGTCAAAAACAGTGGAGAATTTTTACATATTTTTTCAACGCTTACGGAATTTATAGATTTATGTGCGTCCTTTTCAGTTTAAAGCTCGTGTAGTGGGCTCTTTTGTATACTTCCTGTGTACATGGGTTGCGCCCCTTGCGCTTTTTATACAATGACTTTTACTTATAAAAAAAAAAACAGTGGAGAAAATACCAAAGCATGCACAAGACTAGCAGAGATGAATTACCTGCAGCAATTTTTCTTCAAGCTGCTTCCGCTTTGCAGATCTGACACCTTCCTCAAAATACGTAGCTTCTGCATCATACCTATAATGATAGAAAGTAATAAATAATGAAAAAGATCATATTTAAGAATATTTCAACAGATAGGCATGAGAAGGTTGGGAGGGGGAGGGGGAAGGGGGTGATCACGATTTCAAATGATATCATCCAAACTATAGCTTTTTCTTGAAGATGCCATGAAAAGATGTAGCAATCATATTCGGTGGCCTGACCCGCTAAGGCGCAATCTAAGAGGCCAGGCCAGAATGAGTCCCATGTTTCAACCCAACACCCGTACAGGCCCAAATCCACTTTCAAGTAGAAAATCAAATCAGGGAGCAGTGGGTTCTCGTACCGGCAAGGGAGCAGGTCCGGGTCCCTCTTCTGTCATGCCCACAGGTTCTCCGGGTGCCTCGCCACCACCGCCTTTAATGCCGATTGTGGCGGTGGCCAGCAGGGGAGTCAAGATGTTTCAAGGGGGATGGTTCTACAACCACTGCCAGCAGTTCTTTGTCAACTATGATTCCCTCAATCACCCAACTGAGGATGCCACCATCTATCAGAGTTCCTGTTTTTGTCTCAGACCACGCTGACGGTGACTCTAACGCCGAAGTTGCAGGTTTTAGCTTGTGGTTTGATGGGCTGCTGGTTCTGGGTTCACCTCTGGACAACTCCGCTGATGATGAGGCAGGGGTTCCTCTTCTTGGAGCTACAGGGCCCACGGGCTTTCCTAAGGTCATGGATTGTGCGTTAGATCCTAAGAGACGGGAGGAGAGTTGCGGTCCCAGAATCATTTTCCTCTATTGTTTGACTGCATTGATATCATTAGGAGCATATAGTATTTCAAGTTTAAAGATATGTGGCTAAAATCCTAGGATTTTCTGGAAAAGGTGAAACAGTGGTGGTTGTCTTACTACAACTTTAAAGGAACCCCTAGTTTTGTCTTGACTCGCAAACTAAAAGACTTGAAGCTCGACTTGAAAAAATGGAATGAGGAGGTTTTTGGCAATGTCGAGAAGCGGAAGAAGGCTCATTTGGATAAACTCTGTGATCTTGATGTTCTTGCAAAAGAAAGGTCCCAATTAGGTGAGGAAAAGGCATGAAAGGTTGAGATTACTAATGACTTAGAAAGAACTACTCTTTTGGAAGAAGTGAGCTGGAGAGAGAAATCAAGGGCCCTTTAGTTGAGGGAGGGAGACAAGAATACAAAGTTTTTCTACCGTGTGGCTAATTCGAACAGAAGGAACAACACTGTGGATTCCTTGTGGTTATGGCTCTGTCTCTTCAGATTCTACAAAAATAAGTGAGCATATTCTACAGTTTTACTCGTCTTTATTCAGCACAATTTAGTCGGTGGCCTAAACTGGATGGTCTTACTTTTAATTATGTTGGTGCTAAGGAAACTACGTGGTTGAAAAGAGCCTTTGAGGAGAGTAAGTTCTTCAAGGTAGTGAAAGTTCTAAGTGGCGATAAGGCCCTAGCCCTGATGGTTTTTCTTTAGCTTTCTTTTAGTCTTGTTGGGAGGTTCTGAAAGAAGATGTCATGAATGTCTTTCATGAGTTCCATACTTGGGTAAGTTTGAAAGGAGCATCAATGCCTCTTTTATTGCCCTTATTCCCAAGAAAGCTGGGGTGGTGGATATTAAGTACTTTTGCCCTATCAGTCTTGTGGGAGGCATCTATATAATCATCTCTAAAGTCCGAGCTAAAAGACTGAAAATCAGTGTTGGAGAAGGCTGTTTCCAGGTCTTAGAATATGTTTATTAGGGGGAGACAAATTTTAAAGACAATCCTTATTGCAAATGAACGCCTTGACAGTAGAATTAGATTAGGGGTCTCAAGTGTGCTCTGCAAATTGGACCTAAATAAGGCTTACAATCATGTTGATTGGGACTTCTTGTTGTATCTATTGAGAAGATGTGATTTCAGGAAGAAATGGCATGAATGGATGGCTCATTGCATCTCTGCAGTGCGCTTCTCTGTCTTGATTAACAGCACCCCCTCCAGCTTTTTTAATAGTTCTTACAGCTTGAGACATGAGATCATTTATCCCCTTTATTCATTGCTGTTGTCATAGAGGCTTTGAGTAGAATGTTATCCACCACTATGGATAGGTGGCTTTTATCAGCTTTTTAATGAGGTCTAGGAATAACGATGTGCTCCTTTTGA
The DNA here is from genome assembly GCF_901000735.1 of Corylus avellana. Lineage (NCBI taxonomy): Eukaryota > Viridiplantae > Streptophyta > Magnoliopsida > Fagales > Betulaceae > Corylus > Corylus avellana. The sequence continues at coordinate 9,395,632 of NC_081547.1, read as the reverse complement.
ATCACCTCCTATTCGCGAACAATACCTTAATTTTTTGTGAGGCTAATCCTGATCATCTCCGTTATTGTGTAATCTATTTTTATGCTTTGAAGCTGTATTGGGGTTGGAAATGAACCTGGCTAAATCATAGTTAGTCTCTGTTGGCACCGTGGAAGATATGAGAGGCTCGGCCAGTATAGGGTGTCCTCTCTGCCTATAAAGTACTTGAGTCATCCGTTGGGGGCTCCGTTTAAGACAAAATCTATCTAGAATGGTATTATTGACAAAATGGAACTACATTTGGCAAGTCAGAAGCAGTTTTATCTATCAATGGGTAGTAGGATCACTTTAAATTAAAAGCACTCTTTCCAATTTAACTACTTATTTTCTGCCCCTTTTCCCCATCCCAGTTGGCATTGCTAATCGAGAGGGAGGTTTTGTGGAGATCAGTGATGAAACCTAAATATGAGAGCATGTAGGGTGCATGTTGTTCCAATGGCAAAATCAGGTTTCTAACCCCCAAATTGCCTGTGGTGAAACCTAAATATGAGAGAGCATGTAGGGTGCATGGTGTTCCAATGGAAAATCAGGTTTCTAGCCCCCAAATTGCCTGGAGAAAGTGAAGTACAAATTTTGGACCAACTAACTAATGGAATTTGAATTCATCACCGAATCTGCCCCACATGAAATCCCACTAAATTTTCTTGATATGGTTAGCAACTCCATTCGGGATGGGGGAAAGGGACAAAAAATAAGCAATTAAATTGGAAAGAGTACTTTTAATTTAAAGTGATCCTACCACCCTTTGTGCGAAGGGAGTCAGCGGATTTCTCTAGATTTGTGAAATTTGAGGTGGGAGACGGTTCTAAGATTAGGTTTTGGCATGACCTATGGTGTGGAGATCAAACCTTGAAGGAAGGTTTCTAGGTGTTGTTAAGTATTGCCCACTTTAAGGAGGCCTCGGTGGCAGACCATAGATTATTTTCGAATGACACCTATAAGTGAAATATTACTTTTATCATATTCATGCATGATTGGGAGATGGAGATAGTCACTTTGTTGTTTTATCTCTTGTACTCTATCAGGTTGAGTCAAGGTGGCGAGGATAGGATCTGATGGATCCCTTTCAAAAGGCAGGCATTCGAGGGTCAAATCCTTTTATCCCGCGCTTAGCCCCTGCTCGTCTTTCTTTCCCTTGGAAGAGCACTTGTACTCTATGTGGACAACAGCATTTGGGAAGATCTTGACCTTGTATAACCCAAAAAAAAGGCACGTCATAGTGATGGATTAGTGTTGCATGTGCAAGAAGAGTGGGGAATCCATCGATCATTTTCTACTCCACTGCGAAGTAGTTTAAGATTTGTGGGTATCAGTTTTTTTTTTTTTTTTTGGATAATGCCCCAACGGCCGGTGGAGTTATTGGCTAGTAGGAGATGCTAGTTTAGCAACCACCATAATTTAGAAGTCTGAAGGATGGTTCCCCTTTGCGTTATGTTGGTGTATTTAGTTCCCAATATTTTGAAGACTACGAGAGAACTGTGGTAGAATTAAAAACTATATTGTTCAAAACTCTTTATGGGTGGATGGCTGCTCAACATTCATTCTTTTCTAATTTTCTAGAATTTGTGGATTTATGTTCTTCTTCTTCTCCCTAATTGGTTCTCTCTTGTATAATCCATGTGTACTTAGGTTGCGTCCCTTGGCGCTTTCTAATAAAGATTGAACTTATCAAAAAAAAAAAGTTTCACTCAACTCAACCAAGTCTTTGTACTAATTAAATTGGAGTCAACTATGAAGCCTAATCAACTAATTGAAGTCAACCACATGTATTGCTTTTTGGCACCATATCCAATTTAAAATCACATTCTTTGTCACTTCCCTAATCAACATATCCTTATTCTAGGACCCCTCTACCACTCTTCACACCCTCCACTTGAATTAAATTACTCTTTCTAACCAAAGCATTAATCTCTCAAATTACACATGACCAAACAAAACTACCTGTCCCTATATATGCCACCACCACCATTAATAGTGCTTTAAGCCATCTATATTGGATGTACATGAATATCTATCATCAATCTACACAAGTCAAAAGATCCTCTTGAGGAGCTACTAATCCTTATCAAATGAGAAGCTCACTTCACTTGAGTGAAGCATGCCAATCTACTTTTTTTTTTCTTTTTTGGGAGGGAAGTTCCCTTTCAAATGAGCAATATTCTGCTCCTAAGTTAATCATTTCACAATGGTGCCAAGTATGGTGAATGCAAATTAAAGAACACGCATTAACATCCAACAACTATCCATACAACTGGTTGACTGACCTTTATCTAAGTCCTAAATCTACCCAAATCAGCCAAATGTGTACAAGCAGTAGCTAGGAAGCCTATCTACTGTAACATTTAATATATCTTTGGCCACACTGCCAAACCGCCAAAAAAAGTACATTAGATATACTTAGGGTTCGTTTGATAAACGATTTTGTTTTGGTTTTGGTTCGATACTGTAGCAAAAGTGATTGATGTGAAAAAAAAGTAAGAATATTTTAAAAAAAAAAAGTGAAAAAGTAAGAATATTTGGTATGGAAAAATGAAAAAGTTTTGTTTTGTAGTGATTTTTTTTATTTGAATAGTAATAAAAAATTATTGATGTGATATAAAAAGTAAGAGAATATTGAAAAAATGAAAAAAGTTAGATGAATAGTGTAGTGCCAAAATCATGGAAAAACGTTTATCAAACAAAGCCTTACTGTGATAGAAAAGCATCAAGGAGTGAACTGAGCTTCTTCCCAAAGCCAGGAATAGGACCAGACTGTACAGCCTCTTCCAAGTGACACCAGTCCTGTGGTCATTTAAAGTAATTTGGAAGTTAGTGGTCCATGATATTGACTAAAATTAAAGAAAGAAAAAACAACCAAAATTGTAAGCAAAAACATCAGACTATATGAACTGCAGGTACCTCATTTGCAGCAAAAGAGGAATACTTTTCATTGGCAATTTCTTCACACCGTACAGTAGCCACCATGACCTAGACATGGATGAATCTTGTGAAATTAACAAGACATGCATATGCTACAAATGGCCTCTGTTGCACAAATATTACCTTGTGAGCGGGAAGGTCGAGGTCCTTGTTCTCCTTGATAACTTTCCAGATTTGCTGTGCACTAAAAGAAAACCCTGAAGCAGGAACTACTCCCCGCCGATCTCCTGCAAGCCCACCAGGCGCTATTGAATGAAAGAATCGTTGTCTCAAGCTAGCAACCTACATTTATGACAATAAGTCAACAAGAAGAAAAAACACACATGAGCGTATGCGCATACATACACATAGCAAGATATGTCAGATACATTCATATGGCCAAATTATGCTCCAAAAATGAAACCCAAGTTCTATATAGAGTAAATCTAAAAACTCAACTCTCCACTCTTATACAACTCTTGCACAACTGGGCTAATGTGGAGTGCCCATAAATCCGCCATGTGCTCCAAAAATGAAACCCAAGTTCTATATAGAGTAAATCTAAAAACTCAACTCTCCACTCTTATACAACTCTTGCACAACTGGGCTAATGTAGAGTGCCCATAAATCATTGGATTTATGGGCCTTTTTTAATAAAGGTTGATCCAATGGTTCATAAGCACTCCACATCAACCCAGTTGTACAGGAGTTGTATAAGAGTTGAGTTTGTAGCATTGCTCTTCTATATGATAGGAAAAAAATTACTAAAAATTCAATTAAAGGACACTGGTAGAAATTTAGAAATAAAATTATTCAATTTCAATATCTGACCTCACAAATGATTTTAAGTGATGCTATCCTAAGGTGCCTACTAAATTGAGATATTTACAAACAATTTAAGAAAAGCAAGCAACCAAATGGGTTCATTTTGACCTGTTAAGAACAAACAAAAAAAGAATTAACTAATTTCAGGACAGTGCCAATAAGAGACATAGGATGCAGATACGCATACCTGCTCTTTAAATTGCTCTTCTTTTTCTTCATAACTAGAAAGAGCAACAACTTCAACCTGACCATCCAATCATTATTAAGATAAACCATCGAGGTATGATAATTATTCACCACATAAAGGAGAAGACCATATCTAAGCTAGAGCATGACATCTTACATTAAAAAATTCACTTAGAGGAGTTTCCTTGTGCGCATGGGGTTTAGGAACGGAGTCCCATATCTGAAGTTAAAAAGAATAAAAAAGGATCAAAAATCAACAAAGATCAACAAAATAAAGGACATACAATATCTCTTACCTTCTGAATATCTTCTCTTAGAACAGGTTCTAAATTTTCCAGTGGTGTCTATAAACAAACAAGGTCAAACACAATTAAAAATTCAGCTCAACTCAATAAAGAAGCCTTAAACCAAGTAACCAAGGGAATTACAGACACTAAAACATGAATAATAGATCAATAAAGAAAGCTCTCCCTCGAGCTTCAGCATGAATTACACCAGAAGAGAGGAACACACCCTTGTTTTATCACGTATGACAAACATCAAAGTTGTTTTGCGTGGACTAAACAATCGCATCATGACCTGTAAGCAGATTAACAGCATAAAGTTGAATGAATGGAACTTTCTCGATTCTGATTAACCACTAACACAATCCAGGATGACAGACATACTTGGAATACAGTCTTTAGAAGAGGCTTATTTGCAGCTTGCTCGCGACCAATATCATGACACCACCTGCATAAAAAAGGCTCAAGAAGATTAAATTTATAAACTACAGAAAGCAACCATGCAAAACACCTTAAATTTAAAATTTAAAAAAAAAAAAAAAAAAAAAAAATCAAATTCAAGTTAATGCATCTTACTAGACTGAAATACTTGCAACTCTCTGTAGTTCTAGAACAACTTACATGTTTATTAGCACTATATCTGAAACAGCAAGAGCAAAAAGGGCACTCTGCTTCTCAAATGCAGTATCATCCTGAAAATAAGATAAGGACCATTAAGAAGATGCAGAAATAACTGCTACACACCTGCTTTTTTTTAATATACCTTTTTCTTAATTTTAACAGAAAAGAAGAAAAAAAAAAAAAAAAACCATGCACACACATGCTTATTTTTCAAATTCAAACTCTATTAATTCTAGTATTGGAATCAAATGTATTTGAATCATATATCTGATTTCCAGTTAGTATAAATCACTTCCCTAACCATGAATCTTGGTGAAATCGTGTTACACATAATTCATGCATTATTGTTGGGAATTATAAAGAAAATAGAATAACCTCCAAGAACGTTTGTAAAATCATTTCCCACTTCTTTTCTTTTAATTGTCTATGCTGCTTGATACAAGAAAATATCTTGAGAATGACTTTTACTTCATTATACTCATTACAGTTCTTGAAAGATATTTAAGAATTTTGGGTTCCTTTACCAAAAACTCCTAGATCAAATACTTATGCATAACTCCTCCCTTGACAAAGAAAATGGTACTGGATTTTGTCACCAACATGTACAGGGGCAGGGGGGTGTGTGAAGAATGCAAAAATTACCATTAAAATAATTGACCATGGAATTTATGACTCTTATGAATGTATGTGCAGGAGCAGTGATTTTGTACATTTCCTATAGATAATCATATAAGAGAACTGGCAATGATGAAAGTTTCCATGCCATGATAGCAGCAATTAGAAATGGATAGTTATTTAGAAAACTTGAGACAAAAAGGCACCTCTCCACGTTCTCTTCCATCTGTACCCTCCAAATCCATAACAAGAGTGCAAGGCTCGATACCACCACATCTTGCCAACCAAATACCTTTAGTTGTTTGGGACCTAAAAGCAGTAGATCCAATCAGTTCAAGATCTCTGATCAAATGCATATATAATGTAATAAGAAGAAAATTGTGATAACATGCCTTCCTGTATAAGCATCCATCTCCCTAAAGTTGGTCCCAAACAAATGATTTAGTAAAGTGCTCTTCCCTGTTCAGATCATGGAAAATGATGTGAAACTCTTAATTTTCCATGCATAAGACGGATGTAGGCTGCGACACACATTTTCAATGTCCCGATAAAAAAATTAAATTAAATTGCCATAATGGCAGAAAAAGGTGAAATCCAAAGATCTAAAAGCAAAATACAAAAAGTAACTAAACAAACTCAGTGGCAGCTCAGCTAAATCAGGCAAAAACAAAATTAGTATCTAATATCAGGATGATAGCTACACCTCAGATTGTGTAAGACTCAATTAAACCCACTTCCAGCTTATTAAGCTTCAACCCATAAAGCACAAAGTCTCAACACGAAACCATGATTCATCTTATTCACAAGAACAAAATTATTACATCTTAAAAGATTTAAAAACCTGCATTATATTGCACGTAATCCCCTTCTCTAAAAAGCATTAATGGTAAAGAATAAAACTAAAGATCAATGAGCTTATGGAGAACAGAATGCATACCACTACTTTGTGGGCCCATGATTGAGACTATAGCATATGATAGTCCACATTCGCCTAATCTCACCTCCTTAATAAAATTATCGATTCCATCGACATTGAATACACCATCTCCATCAATAAGTTGAGTAGAACAAGAGACATCCCTCTTTGCTGTATAAGCAAATAGTTGATATATGAGTAACAACAAAGAAAACAGTCAACGCTTCTAAGACTTTGAATTTATCATACAAACGGCTCAGCAAGAAGTCAATTAAACAAATAAAACCTCGAAATAAGTATTTTGCTTGGCATTATCATCACAGGCATTGATATGAGAAGAAGTCTATCAATACTAAGCTGCAAAAATATGCTTCCTTATCTTAAACATCATTTTCAATTTGAAAAGTAGGGCCACATTAATTTAAACAACCTCATTGTACAAACATAGATAAGTACAGCATTCCTTCCTAAAATAGGGAAGTTTAACCATGACCACCTTCTGGTTCCATCTAAACAGACAAGGCAAGAAGAATCAAAATGTTTTGCATTTAAAGCTGTATTTTGTTGCCGATAAAACTAAAGAAAATCCCAGAACCCAGAATAAATTCAAAATTTGTGCCTGTTGTTTAATTCCTCAACTAAGCCAAATAAATCACGCTAGCATTAGTCTTGAAATACATAAATTTGTGATTCGACAACCTAAAAAGCTACAAAAATTAAAATTCGGAAACCCGATTTCTTATCTTCGTTTCCCACATTTTCACAGAATCCAAACAGATAGAAATGCAACAATCCATTTGAGATCCCGAAGGAAAGAGTTAAGCAGCTCGAAACCTTAAACCCAAATGAAATTGGCCCAAAATCTATCCCACCAAAAACTAATTAGACCCATTAAATGAACCTGCTTCTAACAACAATTAAACGTAAACCCCAATAAAATTTAACCAACCCGAAACGCGTCTGTATTGTAACTTCCATTTTCCGTTACATTCGACAAAATTGAAACCAATCAGATGCAAAGAAACCGTACTATTGATGGGATTGCGGTATAAATAAGATGGATCAGAGATTCAAAGATTCAGAGATTTACCCATGTGAGAGAGATTGATTTTGCTTCGGATTGCGAGCTCGGAAATGGATTCTTTCAATCGTGTGAGACGGAGATCGATTTGGCTCCTTGTGAAAGAGAGAGATAGAGAGAGAAAACAGAGAGCGATCTGAGAGAGGGTGATCTATTTGTTCTTTTAAAAAAGGTTGGCTTGACTGTCTTTGTTTCTATGAATCTATGATCACAGTAAAAGACTTCTTTAAAATGTTTTCTCCTTTGCTTTTTCTTTTCTTTTTTTTTTCTTTTTTTTTTTATATTTAATAAAAAAAAATTCAATAAACTATTAAAGAATGAAGATTACAAAATAGTTTTAAGCAATTAATTAACAGTTTAAACATTTAAAAAAATAAATAAATAATGCTGAGAACCATCTTTTTATCATTTTTTTATTTTTCTAAAATTGATGTGTCTTTTAAAATTACCATTAAATTTTAAATGAATAATACTTGAATTTTGATCTAATGGTGATTTTAAAAGTTACATTACTTTTAGAAAAATAAAAAGATAATCCCTAACATTACTGAAGAAAAAAATGATCAAGTCTGATAATATTGCTTTATTGTCTGTTAACCAATGAATTTGTGTCGAGCTTTTCTTTTTCATTGAAATCAGGTGAGAGAATGTAAGAAATTGTTTTTGCTAATTAATTGATTGAGATAATCTAATTAATTGATTAGATTCATGCCTACAATAATTGAAAAAAAAAAAAAAACGAATTAATGTAATAATATCAAGAGTTAATAAATTTACATCCTCAATTACTACTTCCATCAAGATGGGGCCACGTGGGACCTGGAATGAACATGTGATCCCAAGTTCCATCACTGCACTGAATACAACCCGCTGTACTAGATGTTTTCCATTAAATTTGTGAGTGCTGATTTGGCAATAGATAATTGGCTAGATGATAGAGATGGGACCGTAGCCGACCTAAATGAAGAGAATTTCAACAGTATAAATCTACGGTTAGGTTGGAAAGTGAGATTGTGGAGAAATGGGCCCCGCTATTCTCTACCGACCTTTGCGGGACCCACTGGCCGCCCATCTACTCTTTCCAGAAAAAGGTGGACGGCTTGATCGAACGGTGCCTTGGAGCGCGTGGGAATACGCGCCACTTGGAAATGTTCACAGTGCTGCGCGCTTTCGGTCTTAAGTTAGCAGCGTATCCCCGCACGTGCGAATCCAAGGTACCACAGACCAACATTCCTCGGTAGATCAACTACCCAAAAAAATAAAATATTTGATAAAAAATAAAATAAATCAAATAAAAGTAATATTTGGGAAGAATAAAGGTGTGTTTGGCACGGGAGTGGGCGACTCAAAAAATTTCTTTCAAAATCTATTTTAACATTCTTACTTTTTATATCACGTCAATCACTTTTTATTACTATTTAAATAAAAAAATTAATACAACATCAATTAAATCTGCTACAGTTCCGGTCTACTTCCTTTTTCAAGCCAGTTGCCAAACACATCCAATGTTAATCTCCTATATTTTTTTTTCTATAATTGCTTAACAATGTTGATGTAGCACTTCAAATCAACAATTAAATCTTTTTTTTTATTTTAAAATAATTAATCTACCAAGTAATTAAAAGTGTAACGTTAATATTATTGAATAAACGTTTGATAAAATTATAATATCTAACATTTCTCATTTGAATTTGGATCACTTGCCATGATTTGTTCAAAGAAGATAAACATGAATAATAATATGGGTTGTAAGAAATCGACCATGTTCCGGTAGGGCTCCCTTGCCCAAGTATGTTCCCGTTAGATTGATCCTCTGTTTGAGCAAGGGAGCTTCCTCTAACATATTCTTACCCAAAGAAAAAGGGATAGGAATAATAACATATATCCTTAATTGTAGAGGATTTATGTCCAATATTTGACGAGCTTTCCATTTTTCTATATTTGTATACGTTGTAACAAGCTTTAATAGATCAAATACAAGTGTGCAAACAATCAAACCCTTCGTAAATAAATTGCAATTCCACTTGAAAAAAGCCTTGTTTATATTTGTATAATTAATAAAAGAAGTGCTATACTTCCTTTTAAAAAAAAAAAAAAAAAAAAAAATTAGTTTTTAAATGATGTGTCATCATCCCATGAGAATTATTATTTAAAAAATATGTCACCAACTCGTGAGACAATGACATCTCATTTGGGAACCAATTTTTTGAAAAAAAATATTTGAAAAGTGTAGCAGTTCTCAATTAACAATCATATTAAATCTAAGCTTAGGTTAAATCCAAGTTGGTGGATCAAAGTCGGTCTTCATCTTTTCTTTTGAAAAAAATGAGTGATATTAGTCAAGAATATGCCAATGTTGCTTGGATTAGTATTTATTTTCCTATATGGAGAAATATGAAGTAATGTTATAACCACATTTTTATTCTGCAAGCTGACGTGATAACCGCAACCAACCTTTAGATAAGTTGTTGTTTAAAAGAGAGGGAAAAACAAAAAACAAAGATTGATTGGGACTAATACATAAATATTGTGAGATAATTATAAGATAAATATGTGATGTATAATATTACTCATGAAAAAAATCATAAGCTACCAACCTTCTATAACCAAAAACAAAAATACCCAGTTGATGGGTTTGGCCATAAAGGAACCCACACAATAATCTAAAAACAAAACAAGTTGTAAGCTTCATAATTATGTTAATCAAACATTTTTTTTTTTTCTTTAGATTACGTTATAGTTATACCTCCCAAATGCAAGTATGTAAAGTTGACTAAAACGTTTTTACTTTTATTTATAGAGATGATGAATGTACAGGGGATTCTCTTTGATGAAATTGAGGAGTAATTCTATAAATTATTCTTGTGTCCTTCTTGAGTCCATCAAAAAATGATGTGGCTGTTAAAATCATTATTTGATTAAAATCCAATAATAATCAATCACAAATTTAATGGTAATTTTAATAGCCATCTCATTTTTAAAGGGACACAAAAGGGACTTGTAGCATTATTCTTAAATTGAGTGCTTTTTGTTAAGGGATGCTTTTTGGGGCTCAAGGAATGTCCGCCCACATTCAACACGAGACCATGAAGGGGTCCAATAATCCAAGAAGAGGCCCAGCTCATTTCAATGGGGCAACAAGATTGGCCTCACCATACTACCCTTAAGAGATAAAAGATACACTATTAGAGCATTCACAATAGAGAAGCCAAATTTATATGCAAAATGGCTTCTTAAAACTCACTTTTATCTAATTTAGCTAATAAATTTTTAAATGCATCTACATCCGATTAGCTATATTTCTATTTATTCTATTAAATTTTATTTTTTTTTACTCTTTATTGGGAAAATTTATTGGGTATAAGTGGGAAAAGTTTTGGAAAAAAAGAGAAAACAGGTGAGAGAAACAATAAAAAAATAAAACGGATTCCTTGACAAGTGCTTCTATATTTAGAGCATTTCTAATAGAAGAGTCAAATGTTACTTTTATCTAAAATGGCTCTTCAAATGTTTAAAAAACCCTCTACATTAGATTAGCAAAAAAAAAAAAAAAATGTAAAATATATATTTGATTGGAGTAGCTAAAAAAAAAAACTAAATATAGCAGCACTTTTTAAGAGAGCAATTTTATTTTTAATTGTTTCTCTCACCTTTTTTCTCTTTTTCTCAAATATTTTCCTACTTTTTCTCTCACATGTTCTATTTTTCTCAAAAAAATTTCCACTTTTAATATTATTTAAATGATATAGATATAGCTAATCCGATGTAAGAAACCTTTAAAAATTCATTAGCTAAACTAGATAAAGTGTGTTTTGATAAGCCATTTTGCATAAAAATTTGACTCTTCCATTGTAAATGCTCTTAGCTTTTTCTTTTTCTTTTTCTTTTTTTTTTTTTTTTGCTCTTCCAATCAAATATTCATTTTGTATTTTTTTTTTTTTTGGTTAATCCAATGTAAGAGATTTTTTACAAATATAATTAGTCATTTTAGATAAAAGTAGCATTTGGCTCTTTTATTGTTAATGCTCTTATTAAGAGATGATTGTTGCACGGCCATAAGGCCATTGGATTACAACAATCATACCGGGTGATATCAACAAAAACTTAAAGGATTGTTGTTGCATGGCCACAACCCACAAGGCCGCTGGATGATCATAATCCTATTGAATGATGTTAGCAAAAGCTTGCGACCTAGCCGAGGCGCTATTTATGAGAAACTATGGTGCAACTGACGTGTACTGCCCCAAAATTAAATAATGAAAATACTTAACTTAGAATATTACTCGTAGTGCATCTATATTAATTAATTAGTAATTAGCTAAATTCACTACACAAACATTAACTTATTAGATTAATAATATAGGAAAAGGCATAATAAAAATAATAATTGAATATAAACATCTCAACAACATCTACTATTATTATCAATAAAAGACACAAAGCTTCCAAAAGATATAACTACAAAATTTAACACCTCTAACTATTATACCCAAACTTGACAATGCAAACCGTTCGTTTGGCATTTTCATCCCAACGAAAATACTCACTCTACAACTTGATAACTTGCTAATTTGCAAAACACCGAAGTGTTTTACATGTATAAAAGTAACTGCGTAAGTCCACAACTTAGTAAGTAAATTGTTATGGAACTTGCTATGCAATGAGCCTTTAGTAACAAATCAAATTCCTTCAACTCTATTAACAAACAATGTTATGTGTTTTGCAAAATGGATCATTGTTGTCGTTGTTATTACGCTAATATGAAAATTGATTGGGTTTTTAAAATAGGGTGGACATAATTCCCTTATAATTGAATGCATGAAAAATGTATAATAAGTAGTCTGTATTTAACAATCATAATCATCCTCAACATGATTTATTCGAACCCTTAGCCCATTCTCAATAGGATTAGCATTGTTATGAGGACCTATAGTACAACATCGGTACTCTGATGTTGCTGCGTATTGTCATCGTTAGTGGCCTAAATCCTAGGTGATCCACACCACTAACAATGCCACAATTGTGTCATATGTATATGGTGCGCTAGTCACTAATAAAGCCATTAGATCCAAAGTCAAACATAAAAATCAATATTTTTTACCATAGGGTAGAGCCTATATGTGTCTGTCATCTGTACATGACGAGCTAAATCATACGTTCAATTATTATAAACAGTATAATAAGCAAATATTTGTTTGAAACATTTGTAAAAATTTGATAAATTTAATAGACCCATGACTTAATTTATTGATTGAAACATGAAATTAGAATGTGGCAATATTAATTCTTATCTTATCCACCGCATGCATCTCCCCTGGACTGTGATTAAAACCTGTTGTGAAATGTTGATAAGGGCATTATACGCTCTTGTTTGGTCTATATCTGTTTTCGTTTTGATTTCTATGTATTTTTACGATTTTGATTCATATGTAATGTTTTGTTTGTGCACTTAGGTTGTGTTTGTTTCGATGTGAAATGATTTTCAAAATATGTTTTTTCATATTTTCTAGTGTTTGGTGTGACAAAAAATAATAGTCAACAAAAAATATTTGTGGTTTGACCATGGTTTCCATTTTTTAAAATCGTAAACAATTTTTCGAGTTTGAGTATCTCATTCTCAAATCGACAAACCCAGCTAAGACGTTGTCGAGACCCAATAGGGACCCGATTAAGACTTGACCGGGACTCCGCTGTGACTCGACTAGAACCCTATCGAGACCTCGCCGGGACTTGACCGAGACCTGACTGGGACTACGCCAAGACCTGAACGAGGCCTGACAAGGACCGCACCAGGACTTGATCAATATTCGACCCGACTAGAACTTGGTTAAGACATACCAAAACCTAGTTAGGACACCACCAGGACTCAGTTAGGACTTTGGGGCTTAGTACACATCTCTCCTTGACTATGTCATTCGGATATCGACTATCCTTCTTCTTCTGTGTGTGGATGTAAGACTGTGCACGAGTAAGAGGAGTGCCCACACGTATGGTCTGTCAAAAAAATAGAACATATATAAATAATGTTTACATCTATAAGTATATGGTAAATTACACACATACGGATGTGTCTTCCTGGCGTAGCTCTTCGACCAGGTGCAATGGGGCGTATTGTTCAATGCTCGCAAGCTTTTCATATACACCTCATAATCCTACACAATTAACATTCTTAAAATGTTAATACTAACACAATTACAATTAATGAAACTACACAAAATTATAGTATAACTCATAGCCTACCTTGTTCTGCTTGCTACACCATCTATCCAACAAGATCTCCAACTCGACGGCGTTGTACACGGACAGCCTTTCTTACCCCACTCTCGCACGTATGGTGACCGGAGTATCATCTGTCGTAATGGCCAAAACTTTTTTTTAACTCGTGCCTCAAAGTCCTCAACTTGGTGCCCATATCTTGAAACGCATCCTTATTTACAGCAGCCAAGCTGCACTTGGGCGGGACGAAAAAGTCTACCTGCATAAGTTCAAAATTGATAAATTGATAAAACCAAAAATATGTGTATATGTATATACATATAAACACACACATATATATGTACACCTTAGAGCGTATATATACATACATTAGGAGTGTTTTACATAGTAAAATACACTTACTATCAAGGCGTCTCATATATCGTCCTTGGTACGCTCTGGTACCTTCGTCCAGTCGAAAATGTTTTCGGCATTCTACCGTTGGAAAAAACGGAGCCTTAATTGTACATTTATCTTTATAGTTGTTGTTGTTTGTTTGTTTGTTTTTTTTTTTTTTCTAATTAAAAAGGTGAAAATGGGCAACCAGTGTAATTTTCCCCTCGCTGTGGAATGTCCGGTTTGAGCCATAGCTACTGCCTGAAAAGGCAAGCCCACCACTACAACCCCACCAAGGTGTAAGCCAATAATGCCCCTTCATAATAGCATCTAGTTCACGCATCTATTACCGTAAGTGTATTCGAACACGTGACCACTAAGATGAAAGGAAGGGAGGACTTTCCCTTTGCTGCATTACCTACTTAACTACCACCTTGGTGGTTTATAGTTGTTTTATATACATATATAGTTGTTGTATGTACACTCAGTTGTACTAGTGTCTATAATGTTTTGTTTTCATTTCATCTATTAAAAAAATAGCAAACGAGCCATAATATGTGTTAGGCAAGAGTAATGTTAAAAATCTTATTTTTATTCCACAAGGATGACGTAATAGTCATAATCAACTGTTGGATTCATCATTATTAAAAAAAAAGTAAAAAATTAAGGGTTAGTTAAGACTTCTATAACAATATCGTTGGATAAAAATATGGTATATATGTGGTTTCTATATAGTGTCTCTCACATTAACTGTCCGAATTATTAGCAATTTGAACAACACACTAAACTCTTTAACGTGCAAAACTTTGAAGAATAATGATATATATCACATTTTTATTTTATAATTATTGTGCAACTGGTGTGATAATTCGGATTAAAAAAAACGAAAGAAAAAAAAAAAGGGAAAAAACTAATCTACTGGTCGTTGACTGTCTAGACAACTGTAGGGGTAAAAATGTTTACACACATTAACCCTTGGAATAGTAAAAAGTAGTAGTAAAGAAGCAAACGAAGAAGAGGGGGGAAAGAGAGCAGAGTGTTGAGTGAGAGAAATGAGGGAGAGAGGGAAAGGTACGGAGCCATCGGTGGACGAGAGGTACACGCAGTGGAAGTCGCTGGTGCCGGTTCTCTACGACTGGCTCGCCAACCACAACCTCGTTTGGCCTTCTCTCTCTTGCCGGTCTGCACTACTCTAACCCACCCTTTTTCACTCTCTTTTGCCGGTCTGTACTACTGTAAAACCCATTTTTCACTCACTCTTCTCTCTCTAGGGTTTGTCTTTTTCTCTGGGCTTTAAGTTGGATAATGTGGGCTTCTACGCCTCTTTTGGTGCTAGAAAGGTTGGGAAAACAAAGGGAGGGGGAAGAAAAGTGAAGTAGGTTGAAATGGTAGTTTATTTTTTTCTAATGGTTTTATGCTGTTTTGGGCCTGGAATTTGATGAAACACTAGAATAAATTGCAATGTAGCTGATCCTTGCAATTATCTCTAAAGGCTTTTTTTTTTTTTTTTTTTTTTCAGTTTTGTTCAAAGACAATTTATTTTGCAAATGTATTTACTTTTCTGGGCTTTTTTTGGGTCATACTGGTTTCACTGTCTCTTTTGGATGCTGGGAAAGTTTGGGAAAAGAAAATAGAAGAGAAGAAGGAAAATGTGATAGAGTGAAACTACGGATTTTGGGTTTTTTGTCGTCTTGGTCTCTAGAATATGAAGAGAGGATAAATTAAGACCCTCTTTCTTTCTGGCTTTGGGATTTTCATTCAATAGCCTAAACATGAATTTCATTATTGTTCAGCTGTTGGAACTTGGACAATGTCTTTTTCAGAATGCTTTTGGTATTGAATTGTTTTTTCTAAATCTGTTTGGCGGCTGGGAAAATTGTGAGTAAAGGAAAAGAGAAATGAATTTGTGAGGGATAATGTCTTAAAAGCATTAATTTGTGAGGGATAATGCTTTAGTTTTCAAAGCATGAATGCAGTGGAATAAAAATACGATTGTGCTGGTACGCACTCGTATGCATGTGTTTGTTTTGGATTACGTGTGATATCATAATTTTTTTTTTTTTGTTAAGTACGTTTGATATCATAAATTTATTGATAGTGCATGTGTAACACCTGATCCCATATTGGGAAGATGAGGAAAAGCCCACATAGAATGGGTGGTTTATAAAGATAGTCATGTGTGCTAAGTCCCACATTGCCTAGTTACTAGGTGAAACTGAGCTTTATAATGAATTCAAAGCTCCAAATTGACTAGTTCTTTTGGGGTAATAGCACAGATGTGGCTAACACTTTTTCCTTGGTAGCATTGCATGATGAGGCCTTGATGAGGACGTCAAAAATTTAAGAGGGGTAGTTTGTAACACCCCGGTCCCATATTGGGAAGATGAGAAGAGAAGCCAATTGACTAGTCCTTTTGGGGTAATAGCGTAGATGTGGCTAGCGCTTTTTTCCTGGGTTGTTTCAGCATGACTTTGTTTGTGTATGTGCGTGGAAATACAAATGCATAGACAATTTTTATATTTAGAATTTCATATGCGAAAATGGATTGAAGCTGCGAAGTTTCAAATGTGAACTGATTCTTTTTTTGTGGTTTGTATTGATAGATGGGGTCCACAGCTGGAGCAAGCCACTTACAAGAATCGTCAACGTCTTTACCTTTCGGAACAGGCAAGATAAAATTTTCTCTTGCAGCATTTTAATATGCATTTCATCATTGATTGTGAAGGCATTGTGTTGATGTGGAATAATAGTTGTAAAGGAAAGAAGGAAATTAGCATTAATTTGATTTTATAATAGTAGTTGTAAATGATTCTTTCAAATCATTTTCCTATTCTTCTTAATTGTGGTGAATTTTTAGGGGCAAAAGTTACTTTAAATTTGAAAACAGATGGCTTTGTTGAGAAGGTGAGGAGGCATTGGTGAATTTTAGAGGGGCATAAGTTACTTTAAATTTGTCCTAGTTTTGTATTGGCTCAGAAACTAAAAGCTTGAAAGCTGACTTAAAAACGTGGAATGAAACAAAGTTTGGTAATATGGAGAATAAAAAAAGGGCTCTTCTTGATGATATAAAAGGCCTACATGGGGTTGAAGAACATAGATCTGTTTCTAGCAAGGAGAAATTGTGGAAGGATGCGACTACAATTGAGTTGAAGAAATCTTTTCTTTTGGAGGAGGTGAGTTGGAGGAAAAATCCGAGGGCATTGCCATTACAAGAGGGTGATAAAAATACCAATTTCTTCCACCAGGCTACTAACTCTAATAGAAGATATAACAGGGTAGAGAATTTGGTTATCAATGGTATTTGTCCTCCAATTTGGCTTAAATTAAGGATCATATAGTTCAATTTTTCTCTCAGCTCTATATTGAGAATGAGAATTAGCATCCAAATTTGGGTGGAGCAAGAGGCAGAATGGGTGGAGCAAGCTTTGGAGGATAGTGATGTAAGATGTGTGTGTCCCCACCCCAAGAATAAATAGTTTACTTTAGTTTATTTTTATTTTATAATCCTTTCCCTATTAGGAGTATATTTACTTTTCCTATTAGAATTATGTTTACTTTTTTTTTTTTTTTTTTGATAAGTGGAATTATGTTTACTTTCCTACTAAAATTAGATTTACTTTCTATACTAGAAGTAGGTTTACTTTTTTTTTTTTTTTGCAAGGATTTCTCTTCTATAAATAGGCTAGCTTATTATGTAAAACTCAATTAATTAAATTATAATCAAATCAAAGAATTTTCTCTCAAATACTTTGCGGGGTTTTATCTTTCTTTTAGCCTGCGGGCTTGTTTTATCTTTTTGGGTAGAAGACGAAGACGCTTCTCCTTGCAAAATCAAAGATGCTGCTATTTGATTAGTTACCTTAGTCTTCCGCTACGTCAGTTGGTATCAGAGCAGGTTTTATCCTGATCATGGCCAATCAGCACAACAATGACGTTCCCCTTAACGACGCTGCTCGTGACAGGGAGGCTCTTTCGAGAGCTGAATTTCAAAAGTTCCAGCAGACAACGTAGCAGGAGTTATGCCAGTTGCGAGAGATGATGGAGCGCATGCACATAGGTCCTAATCGTAATTACAGGGACAATGATGCCCATGATGACGATGGGATCCGAGTGAGGCCTATTCCTCACCAACGACCTGCACCCATAAACCGACCACCGGTCTATGAAGATCTTAGTGACGATGAAGACTTCGCTGAAGGAGTGTTCAGACAAAACATGGGAGTAGATCGATGGGGTGAAGGACCTAGGGGCGTCGGTTGTGGTGGTTCAGGCTTCAGAGGTTATGAGCGCGGTGGAGCTGGCCATATGGGGAATGTCTATGAAGGCGCCGGCTACTGTGATGCTTATGGAGAGCAACCCAGACGTCAGGATCACTGTAGGGAGGAATCCCACGAATATTGAACGAAGATTTATCTCCCATCATTCATCGGGCATCTTCAAATCGAAGATTTCTTAGATTGGGTGATGGAGGTAGAGAGGTTCTTTGATTATATGAGTATTCGCGAGGATCGCAAGGTGAATTTAGTGGCATACAAGTTCAAGGGAGGAGCTTTTGCTTGGTGGGAAAAATTATAGATTTCCCGAGCCTGACAAGGGAAGGGACTTGTAACTTCATGGTTGAAGATGAAGCGGCTACTCAAAGCATGGTTTTTACCCCCGGACTTTGAGCAATGGCTATTCCAACAATACCAAGAGTGTCAACATGGAGGTCGAACCATCCAGGCGTATGTCGATGATTTCTATCGCCTATCTGCCCGGAATGATCTCATGGAGATAGAGGATCAACAAGTTGCAAGGTTTATTGGTGGACTGTGTGTGGCAATACAAGATAAGGTTTCTATACATCTTGTCTTTACTTTGAATGAGGCAGTTAGTTTGGCAACCTGAGCAGAGAAGAAACTGGAGAGGCCTAGAGCATCAACCTAGGAGCGAAACCCGAACAATTCGACGAGACCAACACAGAGTCGAGGAAAACAACCTCTAGTCCCGACAGTCAATCCAAGTCAACCAGTGACTTCCATGGGAAAAGGAGCTAGTAGCAGTTCAAACACCCCGAGACAACCAGCCAACAATTCGTACGCACGGCCCGGTCTAGACAAGTGTTTCAAATGCAACCAATCGGGACATAGGTTGCATCAATGTCCTCGGAGGCAGATGGTAAATTTGATCGAACCTAAGCCAGAGGAAGGGTCCGAGAATGGAGATATTGATACACCCAAGTATGAGGAAGAGGAGTTGGCTGACTCTGATGAGGGAATCCCACTTTCCCGATCCTTAATAATTCAACGTTTACTCTTGACCCCAAGGCAAGAGGATCAATCTCAAACGCACAAGATTTTTCGTACTCGCTGCACAGTCAACCACAGGGTATGTGATGTGATTATTGACAATGGTAGCGGGGAGAATGTATTGTCTAAGGAGATGGTTTCGAAGTTGGGTTTGAAAACTGAGAAGCACCCAGCCTCATACAAGATCGGATGGATCAAGCAAGGAACCAAGACACTAGTAACCGAGAGATGTCGTTTCACATTTTCAATTGGTAAGCATTACTCGGATTCTATTTTGTGTGATGTAGTGGAGATGGACGCATGGCACTTAATCCTGGGAAGGCCTTGGCAGTTTGACGTGGATGCCCAGCAGCAAGGAAGAGCTAACGTCTACACTATCTTTTGGGATGGTCGGAAGATAACATTTCAACCCTTACAAGAAGTCGAAAATTCTATTCATTCCAAGGGTAAGCCAGTCCTCCTATCCACTGGATTAGAATTTATAGAAGTTAAGGAGGCCCGAAACATCATTGCATTGGTGACCAATGGAACCCCGGGCTTCGTCTCACAAGAAGTTCCCGAGATAATGCGACCGATGTTAGAAGAATTCCAAGACATCATGCCTGAAGGACTGTCGCCCATGAGAGATATCCAACACTATATTGACTTAGTGCCGGGAGCAAGTCTCCTGAACTTGCCACATTATCGAATGAGCCCAAAGGAGAATGCTATTTTGCAAGAGCAGGTAGAGGGGTTAATTCGGAAGGGACACTTGCGAGAGAGTCTGAGTTCACGTGCAGTACCGGCCCTACTTGTACTGAAGAAAGATGGGAGTTGGCGAATATGTGTGGATAGCCGAGCAATAAACAAGATCATGGTCAAGTATCGGTTTCCTATTCCCTGAATAGGTGACATGTTTGATATGCTATCTGGGGCTAAGATTTTTTCGAAGATTGACTTGAGGGGTGGATATCACCAAATCCATATACGGTCGGGAGATGAATGGAAAACTGCGTTCAAGACTAAAGAGGGGCTTTACAAGTGGATGGTGATGCCTTTCGGTCTTTCGAATGCACCAAGCACTTTCATGCGACTCATGAATTAGGTACTGAAACCTTTTACCGGAAAATTTGTTGTTGTCTATTTCGATGATATTCTTATCTATAGTCGCAACCTGGTGAATAACATGGATCACGTGAGGAAAGTGTTGGAGGTCCTCCGTGAAAATAAGTTGTTTATCAACTTAAAGAAGTGTAGTTTCATGATAGATCAGTTACTCTTCCTCGGATTTGTAGTCAATGCCGATGGAATCCGAGTGAATGAAGAGAAGGTGAGAGCAATCCAAGAATGGCCCACGCCCAAGTCAGTGGGAGAAGAAATAAGTTTCCATGGGTTAGCAAGTTTCTATAGAAGGTTCGTTCGGAATTTCAGTAGTATTGTAGAACCAATCACCGAGTGTATGAAGAAAGGAAAATTCAATTGGGGTGATGAAGCTGAGCGAAGTTTCTCAATCATCAAAGAAAAGCTATGCACAACACCTGTATTTGCCTTACCCGAGTTTGACAAGTTGTTTGAACTTGAGTGTGATGCATCAATCGTTAGGATAGGAGTTGTGTTATCTCAAGAAGGGAAGCCTGTGGAATTTTTTAGTGAAAAGCTCGGAGAAGCAAGACAGAAGTGGTCAACATATGAGTTAAGGCTTTATGCTGTCTTGAGAGCCCTCAAGGTGTGGGAGCACTACCTGATCCAACGAGAGTTTGTCCTCTATACTGACCATCAAGCATTAAAGTTCATCAATAGTCAAAAGAATCTGAATCAGATGCATGCTTGGTGGGTTTCTTACATCCAACGGTTCACTTTTTCTCTCAAGCATAAGTCGGGAAAACTGAATCGTGTAGCTGATGCTTTGAGCCGCTGAGCTACCCTACTGATCACCATGAAAGTTGAAGTGACTGGATTCGAGTGCCTAAAAGAGTTATATGAGGAAGATGAAGATTTTGGTAAAACCTGGAAGCGTTGCAAGGCAGGGCAACCAATTTCCGAGATACATATTCAAGAGGGGTATTTATTTCGAGGGAATCGGAGGGAATCGGCTATGCATTCCGAGGAGTTCCTTACAGGAACAAATAATCCGAGAATTACATGCTAGAGGTTTGGGTGGTCATCTGAGAAGAGACAAGACTATTGCTCTTGTAGAGGAGCGGTATTACTGGCCGCAACTGAAGAAAGAAGTTGGTAATTTTGTTCGAAGATGCCAGACTTGTCAAGTCGCCAACGGGCAAACCCAAAATACGGGATTATACATGCCTTTACCAATACTGGAAGCACCGTGGGAAGATGTATCCATGGATTTTGTATTGGGTCTCCCGAGAACCCAACGAGGAGTAGATTCTATAATGGTAATTGTGGATAGATTTTCCAAAATGGCTCACTTTGTTGCTTGCAAGAAAACATCTACTACTGTTCAAGTGGCCAATCTATTCTTCCAAGAGGTGGCTCGATTGCATGGAGTCCCAAAGTCTATCACTTTTGACCGAGACACCAAGTTCTTGTCTCACTTTTGGTGAACATTATGGCGGTTCGACAGAGCATTGAACATTAGTATCACGAGCCATCCGCAAACGGACGGGCAGACAAAAGTTGTTAATCGAACTCTAGGTAATTTACTTCGGTGTATTGCAGGTGATAAACCGAAGCAGTGGGACCTGGCTTTAGCTCAGGCTGAGTTTGCCTACAACAACATGGTGAATCAATCTACTGGGAAGGCACCGTTCGAAGTCATCTATGGGAGAACTCTGAGACTTGCAGTAGATCTTGCAGCTTTACCTAAGTTACCGGAAGCAAGTGTGGCAGCGGAGCATTTAGCAAAACGGGTGAAAGCTACCCAAGAGGGAGTTCTTCAGCATCTAAAAGAATCCTATGCCAAGTACAAGACGACAACAGACAAGGGTTGGCAATCGAAGATTTTTCGAGAAGGAGATCTTGTGATGGTGTATTTATGCAAGGGGCGACTGCCGACTGGTACTTCTGGAAAGTTGAGGAATAATAAGTATGGTCCATGCAAGGTACTAAAAAGGATTAACGACAATGCATATGTCATCGATCTTCTAGAAGAAATGGCGATATCCTCAACATTCAACATGACAGACATTTTTGAATATTTTCCACCAGAGGAGTCAGAACTTAACTCGAGGACGAGTTCTTTTCAAGAAGGGGAGACTGATGTAGGACGTGTGTGTCTCCACCCCAAGAATAAATAGTTTACTTTAGTTTATTTTTATTTTATAATCCTTTCCCTACTAGGAGTATATTTACTTTTCCTATTAGAGTTATGTTTACTTTTCTACCAAGATTAAATTTATTTTCTCTACTAGAAGTAGGTTTACTTTTTTCTTGCAAGGATTTCTCTTCTATAAATAGGCTAGCTTATTATGTAAAACTCAATCAATTGAATTATAATCAAATCAAAGAATTTTCTCTCAAATACTTTGGGGAGTTTTATCTTTTTGGGTAGAAGACAAAGACGCTTCTCTTTGCAGAATCAAAGACGCTGCACTTTGATTAGTTACCTTAATATACTAACTGACGTAGCGAAAGATTAAGGTAACTAATCAAAGAGCAGCGTCTTTGATTCTGCAAGGAGAAACGTTTTCGTCTTCTACCCAAAAAGATAAAAACAAGCCCGCAGGCTAAAAGAAAGATAAAACTCCGCAGAGTATTTGAAAGAAAATTCTCTAATTTGATTATAATTCAATTGGAGTTTTACATAATAAGCTAGCCTATTTATAAAAAAGAAATCCTTGTAAGAAAAAGTAAACCTACTTTTAGTAGAGAGTAAATCTAATCTTAGTAGGAAAGTAAGCATAATTCTAATAGGAAAAGTAAATATACTCATAGTAGGGAAATGATTATAAAATAAAAATAAACTAAAGTAAACTATTTATTCTTGGGGTGGGGACACACATGTCCTACATCAGATAGGGAGGTTTTGGAGGCGGTGAAAGACATGAATAAAAATCTAGGTCCTTATGGTTTTCTTAAGGCGTTCTTTCAAACTTGTTGGGATGTTATCAAAGTAGATGTCATGACAGTCGTGCTTAAGTTCCATCAGCGTGGTAAGTTTGAATGCTACTTTAATTACCCTTATTCCTAAGAAAGTTGGGGTTGTTGAGGTGAAAGACTTTCATCATATCAGTCTGCTGAGTGGTGTTTACAACATTATTGCAAAGGTCTTGGCAAATAGATTGAAAACAGTGTGGGAGAATATCATTTCAAAACTCAATGCTTTTATCAGAAATTGTCAAATCTTATATTATGTTCTCATCACCAATGAATGTCTAGATAGCCATCTCAAATCAGGTGAGCTGGGAGTTTTGTGTAAATTGGACTTAAACAAGGCTTATGACAACGTTAGCTTGGACTTTTTGTTATACATGTTAAGGAGATGTGGCTTTGGGGAGAAATGGTGGTGGTGGATTGCACACTGCATATCCATAGTTCGCTTCTCTATTCAGACTATTCTGATTAATGGTACACCCTATAATTTTTTCAATAGTTCTCGTGGCATGAGACAGGGCGACCCTTTCTTCCCCTTCTTATTTGTAATTGTTATGGAAGCTTTGAGTTGAATGATGTCAGCCACTGTGAATGGAGGTTTTATCTTAGGAATTTTTATTTATTTTTTATTTTTTATTTTGTGGGGACTATGACTGATGATTCGTTATCTACCTCTCATTTCCTTTTTGTTGGTAATGTGCCAAATGTGAGTGTTCTGGCTTGTATTCTAGGTTGCAAGCTTTTGCCTTTGCCCATTAGATATTTGGGCCACCTTTTGGGTGCTCCTTTAAGGCTAAATTTACATGGGATACAATCATTGAGAAAATGGAGAGAAGACTATCTAGGTGGAAAAGACTACTTATCCAAGTAAAGTTGATTAAGAGTTTACAACCTTCCTACCTATATCCTTTCCCTTTTTATCCTAGTTGGTGTTGCTAATATGTTAGAACAATTGCAGAGGGATTTGTTTTAGGGTGGTTTGGATAACGAGTCTAAATTCTTTTTGTTAATTGGAAGAATATTTTATGTTTGTACTCTTCATCTTGGAGAGTTGGGGATCAAGAGTTTGCTTACTTTCGATCAAGCTCTATTGGAAAAGTGGTTATGGAAGTTTGCTGTGGAGAGAAGTTTTTTGGCGTCAGGTAGTAGATAAAAAATATGGTAGTTTGGCAGGTCGTTGGTGCACTTGCGTTGTCATTGGGCCTTATGGGATGCATCTTTGGAAACATGTTAGTAAGGGTTGGAATGCCTTCTCATGTTTTGTTAGTGTTGAGGTAGGTGATGCTCTCGACCAAGTTTTGACATGATGTTTGGTATGGAGATCCTTCTTTGAAGGATTCTTTTTTCGGAGTTATTTTGCCTTACAAGGAAGAGGATGCTCTGGTGGCTGACCTTATGATTGCTCACAATGACTTGGTACATTGGGACATTAATTTTATCATATTGCGCATGATTGGGAGGAAGACTCTGTTTCCTCTTTTTTCAATGTATTGTATTCCCTTAGGATGGGCCGGGGAGGTGGCGATAAGTTATGTTGGATTCCTTCGAAAAGACAATCTTTTGAGGTCCCCAACTTTAACTCCTCCTTCCCTTGGAAGATCATTTGGAGGACCAAGTCTCCTTTGAGGATGGCTTTTTTCACTTGGACAACATCTTTTGAAAAAATTCTCACTTTGGGTAATCTCCGCATGCGTCACATTTTAGTGATAGATTGGTGTTATATGTGTAAGAAGAATGGAGAAACTCCGGATAATCTGCTTCTTCATTGTAATGTCGTGAGAGATTTGTGCAATATAGTTTTTCAGATGCTTGGAGGAGAGTGGGTTATGCCTAGATAGGTGGTTGATCTTCTGGCTTGTTGGAAAGGAAGGGTCATTCGGAATGTGATCCCTTTATTTTTAATGTAGTGCATTTGGAGAGAAATGAATGCTTGAAAATTCGATGATTGCAAAAAGACGAGTTCAAATCTACAACTTTGTTTTCTTAGATCTTTCTTTAAGTGGATCTCTGCTAATGCCCTTCTCAATATCTCTAGCTTTGTAGATTTTTGCGCTCTCCTTTCTTGTTCTTAATTTACTTGGTATTTTTTTCTTGTATACTTCCTGTGTACTTGGGTTGCACTCCTCATACTTTATGAACTTGTTTTACTTATAAAAAAAATAATTATGGGATGTTTTGGAGAATAAGTTATTCTGGAAGTAAAATTCAGTCATAAGCATTTCTATGAGCTTAATGCACCTACTTCTGGTGGCAGGTCAATATTATGCTTTAAATTTACTCATGAGAGTGATTAGTTAGAATTTTTTTATGCATTCTAGATTAAGATTTGCTACTGCCAAATCTTTCTGCTGTATTTTAATTGTTGATCATATGACAAATGGTTAGTGTTGTTGAACTTGTTGCATGTAGGAATATGGAATTTTTGTTATGATGTGCATTTGTGTTTTACTCATATGGGGTAGATATTATTTTTTTGATAACTAATGTTGTGTATATCAAAAAGATGGGGTAGGTACTATGTGAGTGATTTTTTGTCAATTATTGTGCATCATCTTGTTTACTCTGGGATTGTATATGTTGATTTATCCTGATCGTTTTGCTTACCTTGGTCTTTTTACTCAGACTGATGGCAGCGTTCCGAATACCCTCGTCATAGCAAACTGTGAGGTTGTTAAACCTAGAGTTGCAGCTGCAGAGCACATATCACAGGTGATCTGATGAAAATGCTCTATTCATAGTCCCGGTCCCAGCTCCCATTTATTTTCCATTGCTGTGCTGTGAAGATGTTATCTTATATATTACATTATCTTTTTATCCTCTGGTTGCTTGATCTTACAGTTCAATGAGGAAGCACGTTCTCCCTTTGTGAAGAAGTACAAAACTATTATACATCCTGGCGAGGTACATGTGACTTTTAAAGAAAACTGCATTTCTACTTAAAATAGCTGCAAATGAAGAGCTTTGAATCCTTTTAGCAATCTGTGATTATTGTTGTAATTATTATTATCATTGTTTGGTAGTACTGCTACTGCTATTGCTACTATTATTATTATTTTTATTATTTATTGTTCTTCTTCTTTTTTGTTTTTTGTTTTTTTGCAGGTGAACAGAATCAGGGAACTCCCACAGAATAGTCATATAGTGGCCACACACACAGATAGTCCTGATGTAAGCATTTATTTAAATGTTCTCTCTCTCCTTCCCTCCCTCCTTTCTTTCTCTCTCTCTCTCTCTCTCTACTTTTACTTTTCATTGTAGATTATCATTATTTAAGGTTTTAAATCACATGTTGCCTTTGAATTTGAAGTTAAAAAACTTGGGAAGCTCAATGTGCGTTAAGTTTTTGAGTTTATGCAACAGGTCCTAATTTGGGATGTTGAGGCTCAGCCAAATCGTCATGCTGTTCTGGGAGCTACAAATTCTCGTCCAGATCTGGTGTGCCCTGTGCAGAGAAAATTTGTTATTTATTTCATGGCAATCCCTTTTTATGAATTGTCATGTATTGTATATCACAGATACTGATATATTCTAAATTGATATTTACGATGTTGTATTAGGATGCATATAGTGCATGGTTATATTGTTATTATCTAATTATATTTGCAATCTGAAATCTGCACACTAGTGCAGTTAGCTGTTAACATGGGTTTTTTCTTGGGTATTAGGATGCATATGGTGGATGGTTATATTGTTATTATCTAATTATATTTGCAATCTGAAATCTGCATGCTAGTGCAGTTAGCTATTAACATGGGTTTTTCCTTTTTTAAATACGTGGGATTCATTTATTCTTATGGCTTTGTTATCTGTTCCTTCTTGGGGTGAAATTGAATTTCTTCTCTCTTGGGGTAAAATATAAGGCTGGCAATTATTAACTTTAAACGCATCGTGTGCAGATACTGACTGGGCATCAGGACAATGCTGAATTTGCTCTTGCTATGTGCCCTACTGAACCCTTTGTGCTTTCTGGAGGTGGGATTTCTTTTAATATTGTTTTATTAATCACACACATGGTTCAATGTGTGATGAATTTATATTATATTTGTGCCTCTTTCAATGCCAGCTAATTTACAATCTGGTATGAAATTTTGCTCACAAGTATATGGAGGGATGTCATGATGCATTTGTAATTGGATAACTTCACTTTGTAGTTCCTCAGATAATGTCAATGTTACAGTTTACTTCCCCTTTGTGATGTACTTGAGTTGATCATCTTCTTACTCTTCTTAAGTTATGAACTATATTTCCGTTTGAATCATCTCATTGGTGGGGGAAATTTTTGTGACAGGCAAGGACAAGTCTGTAGTTTTGTGGAGTATACACGATCATATCTCAACTTTAGCAGCAGACACAGGGGCTACAAAGTCTCCGGGTTCTGGAGGCACCAATATTAAGCATGCTTCCAAGGTTGGTGGGAGTAATGACAAACCTGTAGATAGTCCTTCTATTGGTCCACGAGGTATCTACCAAGGCCATGAGGATACTGTAGAAGATGTGCAGTTCTGCCCAACAAGGTAGCTTTACCAATCACAGTCAAATGCTTCAATATTGTACTTTTATGTAGTTTGGTATTCATGATTTTCCCACCAACTTATAATTCATCACATATTTGTAATTGTGCATTTCATTTAGTGATGTAAGCATATTCTTTTTTGTTTTGTTAGTCGGTCATTTGATAAGAAGTAGGACTGGAAATTACCCCAATGGAAACATTGCGATAAAAAATGAAGCTCTCCCCTATGTCCTGAATCCTATCTCCTTTTTGTTTTGTTTTATAATTGTTTTAATCACTATAGGTAATTTTTCCCTGCATTTCTGATGTGCTTTTATTGTGTTATTTGCTATTTGTGGGTTGAAGTGCACAGGAGTTCTGTAGTGTTGGTGATGATTCTTGCCTCATACTATGGGATGCAAGAGTGGGATCTACTCCAGTTGCCAAGGTTGCGATTCTTCCTTTTATGTCTATCAGTCTACTATGCCCTGGCAATCTGTGCTACAACACTAGGTTTTTTTAGATACTGGTACTTAATTATAATAGGAATTTGGGAATTTTAGTTCTTTTCTCATCATGGTTGTTTTAGTTATATGACCCCTCTTTCTTTTTTATGATGCAAGTTTTGTGTTGTAGAATTGGATTGCTATTACCTTTTTTTTCTCATGTCTTCGCGTTTGATGTTTGATTTGACTCTGATATTTTGGCTGTCATTTTGGCAGGTTGAGAAAGCTCATGATGCTGATCTTCATTGTGTTGATTGGAACCCTCATGATGTAAATTTCATTCTGACAGGGTACTTATTTCTTTCAAGCTTTGCATACTAAAATGATCACTTAGGACACTTCACTGTGGAATATATCATGATCTGTGTGCTGTTGTTTTCATGTTTTTCTGTTTCTTAACCCATTTGAACTTGACATTTTCATTTACCAAAATTTATCATGAAGTTCTTTGGTTTATTTGAATTTGCTTTACTTTTATTTCAGATCTGCTGATGCTACTGTTCGCATGTTTGATCGCCGTAACCTCACTTCTGGGGAAGTTGGATCACCTGTTCATAAGTTTGAGGGTCACAGTGCTGCTGTCCTTTGCGTACAGGTGACAGAAAATTTTTTGGCCTTATTTCCTTGACTTTATATTACGTCTTTCCTTTCATTATATCTGTAGAAATATGGTCTATTTAGTTTATTGTTATTTTTGACAAAAGTTGTGCTTTTGTGATCAGTGGTCTCCAGACAAGTCATCTGTCTTTGGAAGTTCTGCTGAGGATGGCGTTTTGAACATCTGGGATCATGAGAAGGTGTGAAGCTATAATTTTTTTTTTTTTTTTTTTTTTTTTTTTCATTATAGCTTTAAGATATATAGAAGGGGAATACATGCAAAACGTTTAAGATTTCCAGTGACCCAATTTGCTTTTTATGGATGTGGCTTGTATTCTCTGTTGGAATTGATTCATGAGCAAACTGTTTTTTCCAGAAATGAAGCTGTTTCAATTATTGATTAGCAGTGAGGGTGGTTTTGTGATTGTCCCAAGTGCCAAGTTTAAATGATTGATTAGCATCTAGGGTATTTTTGTGGTTGTTCCAAGTGCCAATTTTCTGCTTATCTCAAGCTTCAGGGCAATGTACAAAATAAGCCTGTTCCATTCGTTGGGTATTATACTTCAGTAGTGAGGGTATCATTGTAATGGTCCCTATTAGTATGAATAATTTTAAGTATTATTTTGTATCAGATACTTTTTACTTATTTTCTGGATATTCTAGTCATATATGGGTTTGAACTTTGAAGCATTTTGAATTAAAAGTAATTTAGAGCTATTAGATGAGAGTTGATTTGCTCCAACAAGATCTTCCCCATGCTTTCAACATCACTCTTATGCACTTCTTTTGGTTAAATCTTGTTGGCGTGGGGTGGAAGGAAGTGTTTGTCCCCACTTTCTTTTTTTTGTGTTTTTTCATTTGTATTTCTGTTAGCTGTGGCAAAGCAAATAGAAACCCTTGTTTCCTTGATCAATTCAGGAAATTAGCAACTTTGTTGTTTCTTAAGAGTTTGTCCCAATCTAAAACTCATCGCTATATTCTTTGCTTCTCCGTTTATTTTATTTTTTATTTTTTTATTTTTTTATTTTTTATTTTTTAAATGGGTATGGCTATATTCCTGCTTTGTTATTGTAACATTTATGTTTCTTGTACTATATGCATAACTGATTCTATTGCCTTTCAGGTTGGCCAAAAGCAAGAGTCTGTAGGATCCAGAATGCCAAATGTTCCTCCAGGCTTATTCTTTCGACATGCTGGGCATAGGTATGAATCTGTGTATCTTCTATGAATGTGTGCTTTACTATACATCAGAGAAGAAATCTGTACACGGTTGTTCTGCAACTTTTGGTCTTAGTTGCTTCTTGTCTATTGGGGTGATAATGTACTTCCATGCTTTTTATAGCTTCTATTTTCTAATGTTTCCATACATAGTAATTGATTTTTATTTGATGCATTTAGGGACAAGGTTGTTGACTTCCACTGGAATGCATCTGATCCCTGGACTATTGTCAGTGTGTCTGATGATTGTGAAAGTACTGGAGGAGGTGGTACACTGCAGGTAATCAATATATTTCTCAACAGTAGTTTCAGCATCTCTGAGAATTGTAGCTTCTCTTTCGTTGTTCAATAGTAAAAAATGAGTAATATTATTTAGTAAACTGTTATACGACTGACACACAACTTGAATGACGTGGCAATGAAAAATGAAAATCAGTCCTTATAATTGACTTGTACCAAAAATATAGTGGTTCAAGATATGATACATTTTTCTGTTTGCACAACTGTACATTCCTTTGATGGAAGTGTGATTGTTTTCGTGCAGATATGGCGGATGATTGATTTGATTTACAGGCCTGAAGATGAAGTGTTAGCTGAGCTTGATAAATTCAAATCGCACATATTAACATGTTCCTCTTAAAAAAGTGGTGGAACTTTCGTTTTCTAATTTGCTAATGTCAATGGGAGACTCCTATCTTAAGGATGGAAACATTTCCTCTGTAGTACAATGTTTTGTTGGTTCAGAATTTGGCTATTAAGAATTTAAGTACTCTCTCTCTCTCTCTCTCTCATTAGGGGAAAAAACTTATAGCGCGGGTAAGATTACTTCGATGCTCATTTCAAGTGAATAGATTAGATTTCACAGATGTATTTGGTGCATATGATGTTACGTGGTAAATATGTTGCTATATCATTTAAACTTTTCAAATGATTTGGTATCATATTTACCAATAGATGCAACAAAATAAAATATTGATTATGAAATGTAAAGGATTCTTATATCTTCGGCCATGACTTAGCAATTAATGTCCACCGTTTTAAAGATGCACATAGCTGTTGGTTATGAATTTGAGTAACATACATTAGTCATTTACACTACTTAATAGGGGGAAAACGCTTATTCTAAATTGAGGAATGCTACACTTGTATTTTTTGACACAATTTTATTACACCTATAAGTGGTTTTTAAAACTACCATTGAATATGAGATATATTTTTATTTTTTATTTTTTAAAAATAATTAAAAATTCCAAACTTCTTTCTTAGGAATGACTAGCCATTTTACTGAGTTGGATCAAGCTTTTAACAATTTCATATGAAAATCAATTGGTATCTAGTACAAGAAGTCAAAGCATTTTATGGAATTCGAAATCCCACCTCATAAAGCATGTTCTAAGAGTTGTTTACATGAGCAGAGTCATAATGTTACACCTCAACAATCCTACTCTCAACGTGACACTCCTACGATTTGAACCCATAACCCTGGCTTTGATACCATTTATTGGATTAGCCCTTTAACCATCTCATTTGAAAATAAATTGGTGTTCAGTGAGGGAAGTTACAAATCACAGTCCTAAAAACATATGACTAGGGGTGCAAAAACCGCCCGCTAATTGCTAACTGCTATAACCGCCAACCGCTTAATCGCCTAACCGTCTAACCGCATTAACCGCTAACCAACTAACCGCTATAACCGCCTAGCGGTTAGCGGTTAGCGGTTATTGGGTCTACTAACCGTAACCGCTAACCGCCTTTTTATATAATATATTTTTATAATTATAATTATAAAAATATTTATACATATAACATAATCACTTGATCATTAAATCACAATTTTTTTTTTAAAAAAAATAATTAAATCACAATTTGAGTATTAATATATTATCACTATAATTTATATGATTATATCATATAATCACTTGATCATTAAATTACAATTTTTTTTTTTAAAATAATTAAATCACAATTTGAGTATTAATATATTATCACTATAATTTATATGATTATATCACATGAGATTGATCATTAAATCATTTGATTATATAATAACAAATTATACATATATAATATGACATAACTCATAAGTATATCAATTCATACTAATACAACAATTAAATATCTAAAACTTATTTCCAATGTATGTTATAAACTTATAAGTCTATATATGTTATAAGTCTATATAAGTCTACATATGTATATGAATAATATAAACGTATAATATCAATACTTAATCATATGATTCAATGACAATTCAAATATTTCATTCAAGACTTCAAGTGAATCATATTATTAATGTACAATGATGATATGATTCGTATAATATCAAATTAAGTAATTGACATTGGATTAAACAATGACCAATGTGTTACTTATAAACACAATTTAAGTATTAATGTATTATCATTATAATTTTAGTAATTTATATATTATCACTATAATTGATATGATTATATCACATGATGACTTGATCATTAAATCATATGATTATATAATAATAAATAATGCATATATAATATGACATAACTCATAAGTCATAAGTCTACAAGTTAATCATATGATTCATGTACAATGATAATCACAATTGATTCAATTGAATTAAACAATATATTACTTATAACTACAAGTCTACAATTTAATTAAAGCATTATTAGATACTTTAGGAATTTAGGATTTAGAAGATATTAAAAATACAAGAAAAAAAAATGAGGGTAAAAAAAAGCCCAAAAAGCCCAAAAAAAAAGGCCCAATTTTAAAAAAGCGGTTAGCGGGCGGTTATCTATTTCGCTAACCGCTAACCGCTAACCGTTAGGCGGTTGGCGGTTGCGGTTAGTGAAATCTACTAACCGCTAAGGCGGTTACGGTTAGCGGTTATTGCCACTAACCGCTAACCGTAATCGCCTTTGCACCCCTACATATGACACAAGGTCAAGGTCACAAAATGACCTATATTTCCCAGAGAATGAAGAATATTTCATGCAATCTTTTAAAGAAGATGCTTGAGCCTATCATCATCACCCTCTTTTGTCACCTTATCTATCACTTTCTTCTACACCTCTCGTATACCTATCATATTTGTCACTCTGACTCTCAACTACATTGAAATTGTTAGGCTTTGTTTTGGATGGTCCAGTCCCATCATCAACATCAATATCAAATAAATCTTCATCATCACTAATCTTATCATCTCACCAAGGATCATTAAGATCAATCCTCCCTCTATCTTCATCTTCATCCTCTTCATCAACTCCACCCTCCCCAGACCCCAAAAAACACAATGTATAAGTGCACTATGAAATGGCCAGTATGTGAGGCAATCATAAATAGCACATCATTGTCATATGTAATTAGATGCAACCCATCAACTAGACTTTTATCGGGTTCTTGAAAGAATATTAAATCCCCTAAGTTGTACCCATAATGTCTACATATAGCTTCCAATTCAAAGTATGATAACAAATCAGGGTCAACATTTTCTGTATGGATTACAACATCACCCACACGTACTCACAACCAAGTTTCTTGTTGAATCTACCCCCATAATGGACTTCAAACACTAATTTCGAAATCGCCATCCTACAAGGTGAAAATAAATATTAATAACACTAAACAGTGTCCTTTCATTGTAATAAACAAAATAAAAGATAGACAATAATAAAGGGTTAAATAGGAGACCACTAATTTTGGACAATAATAAAAGTATAAGAAACACTAAACATACAATAAGTCAACAACATATTCAGTTATAGAAAAATAAAGGGTTAAATAGGGGACCACTGATTTTGGACAATAATAAAAGATAGATAATAAACATAACCCTAACTTTAAAAAGATGATTTTTTTGGGCATACCTTCATACAGCTGTAATCGAAAGAATTGAAAGAAGACGAAAACTTTTATGCCAGTCAACTTCACCTCTCTCGAAAGAACTTTAATATTTTGTAACTTGAAATGGTGGAAGAACGAAGAACATATAGAAGCTTCTCTAAAGCACGTTGGGTTTGAAGCTGTTGAGGAGAGTTGAAAAAAAAAAAGGTTTAAAAATGGTTAAACACGCGTGAATGTTATCAATATTCTTTTGCACTTCATTGGAGTAATATTTAGGTACAATAAGAATGAGACTTTATATATCTAATGGGTTTCGATGACAACTTAAACCTTGGTGTCTACTTTAGTTTTATAAGTTTTATTCCATGTTTTACTCTTTCCCATCTTCTCAATATTAATATTAGAGAAATTATATTTAATATCCCTTTGTACTTTATCTTATTTTGATTGTAAGACTAAAGTTTTCAAATTTATGATTTTAAGACCTAAGCTTTGACCGTATTCCAATACTTTGCCCCACTCTTTTAAACATTCAAAAGTATGAATTGAGAAAAAGTATATAAGTAGTAAACAAGGATGAAACCAAGATGTTTATTTAGGGAGACCAGATTAGGGTTAAACATCGCCCCTTACGGTTGAAGAACAACCTTATTCTACCATCATATTGGGGGGGGCGGGGGTGGAGTTCACCATTTGCTTGATCGTGTGTAGGCGGCAAATCTTGCCTGTATCCACCCACGGGTAGATGAATAATTTCAATTAACCCACCTTATGAATCCAATCTGAAATAGAGATCGTAAACGATTAAAAATCAAGAACGAATCAAAGAAACCCACTAATTAATCACAAAAAAAAAAAAAAAAAATGAAACCCACTAAACAAAGTATCAAAAACAACACTTGAACTTGTTCAAAAATTTCATGGCTAATAAATAGGTAGCATCCACAACATTATTAAATGATAAAAGGAAAAAAAAAAAAAAATTACAAAATATATGTCAGAACTTAAGGTGCTCTAAGAAGAAACCTAAAGAAGGTAGTAAATTTAATAAAAGTACTAAAAAGAAGACAAAGTCTACCATGACTTTGTCCATAAAGTGGCAATGATTTCATAAACATGAAAGAAGGTAGCAAATTAAAGAATTTACTCAAAAAAAAAAAGGATAAAACATGATTTCATGATGTTGCCTATAAACAAAACAAAAAATGACTATGATTTCATAGTTTATGCTATAAATGAAAATTATTTAAAAAAAAATGATGAAATTGGTTGTGATTATATGGCTTATGAGTAAATTTTCAAATGTCAATTATATTGAAGACAATTTTTAACATACTACTGGGAAGGCATGTGCAAGGCACATGCTCAATTCATGGTATTATGTATTTTTGGGATGCTTAACTTTGAGAGCACAATATCATATATAAAATGTATTAAAAATAGATTTAATATGTATTTATTGTATAAGCACATAAATCATTTTTAAAGAGAAGTAAACTAAGACCATTGTAATAAAAAACTGAGTAGAAAAAAAAAAAATTATCAAGATTTTGCACTACGTAAATAGAGTAGTTCAATTATGTGAGAAACTAAAATTTCTCATTTTTTTTTTCATTGTTCTCCATTTCTCATGCACCTAAAAATTATGATAAGTTTTTTCAGAGAAACTTTCAAAACATTGTTAATTTGGTGGTAATTTGAGAGCGGGTATGATGAATTTATCGATTAAAATATATAACAAAAACTATATATATATAAACAATTAATTGAAAAGAGTAATTTAAATATAAAAAGCATAATCAAGGTAGAAGTTTGATTACATACATAAAATTTTTCAAGAAATAGCAATTGTCAAAAAAAAAGTTGATTTTTTCTTTGTCTCAACAGTTTTTTTACTGTACACCTCTTAAGCTCTAAAAAAATAGCTAAACATTTAATTTGAATGGTTCAACAACTTGAAGAGTGACAATTTGATGGGCTGATGGCCGTGATAATATAAAAGTAGAACTTGTTTGAGACTCAAGAGGAATCACAATTTACAATTCTTAATTCAATCTTTTAAATATATACTTCAAGTTTGGGGGTTTTTTTTTTGGCGCTATTTAATTGATCAACGAGTAAGTCAATTTGGTGATTAACTCATTAATGACTTTGGTCTCAAGTTCTTAACCACATCAAGTGCGATCAAGATCCCCATCAATACCTTCAAAATTGCTCACCAATTTTTTTACAAATCTCAGCCATTGAATATATCTAAGGGTTTAGAATAAGACACCCACTATTAAGATAGCCTCGAGAATATGCTTAAGCCTTGGGAATATGCATTTGCTTAGATTTGAACTTTGAAATTCAGATAGCCTCGGGAATATGCCACCCACTAAATAGTGGATGTTTTATTCTAAGCCCTTAGATATATTCAATGGCCGATTTGTAAAAAAATTGGCTAGCAATTTTGAAGGTATTGCTGGGGATCTTGATCTCATCAAGTGGGTCACATGCTTGAACAAAACAAAAAAAGGGACTGACTACTCACACTAAAGTATAAAGCATAAATGAGTGTTCTGGGTCAATTAACAACAAAAATGAAAACGGCGCGTTTTGAGAAAAACAATAAAAGAAGATCTTGTCTTCTACCTTTCGTTTAACTTAACATAAAACCTAAAACTCTGAAATACAAGAAAAAAGAAAAAAACTAATCATTTCCAAAGTGAAAAAATCAATATACTTAACAAAAAAATCATATAAATCACAAATATAACAACCTTGAAAATCAACAGATCATGAGTAAGTATCAGTCTGTGTTGAGCTTACAAAGAAGAAGCATAATAATGAAGAAAACTCACTGTAGGGGATAGCATACATAGAGAGACGCGTAGAAACGAGAGGGGATACGAACAGCCAAAAGTAATACCCAAAAAATTTAACTAGAATATGAAAAGACTCCAAATTTGCGGGCAAAAATCCAGCTGTCGCATTTCTCTCCAACTCTTTGAACTAACTTTTGCCATACTCAGCATTTCGTCTCTCTCTCTCTCTCTCAAAACCAAATCTACTATTCTTTATACTATATTTCTTTGTAGCAACAAGGATGAAAATCAATGTAGTAGGTATGTTGTCGGCTCTTCTTTGTTTGTTCTTTCCTGGGTATGCGTGTGCAAGATAAAGATGAATGTCTGAAAAAATCTTGGAAAAGTCTAGAATCGAACCTGTTGTGTGCTTTGCTGAAATGAAAGGATGCATTTTAGGGTGATAGATGGATTGCCCATAAAATTTCCAAACTTACAAATAGGACAAAGGACAAAATAGTAATTTTGGCATATGAAAAACCATTCTCAAAGCATTTCTTCATTGGGTCATCATGATTTAGGACGTAGACAATATCATCCACCTGGATCACGCCAATTCATGATTATGAGTAACTGTTAATCCACAAATTTCCATTTTATCAGACAAGCACCTACTACCGTTTTTCCTCTTTTTTTACACCTTATGCCTTGCTATAGGTGCGCCTTATCTCTTAGAAAATATAGATTTTTTTTTTTTTTTTTTTAACAATTTTTAAAAAGTCATGTTTCATGTGTCACTATGCCATCCAATCTAGTGGAAAATCCTAAACTAAAGTCGTGTACTGCTATTTTCAACTTTCACCCAAAAATTTGATTTGATAAAGACACTAATGCCATAACTTCCTAAAGGCAAAAATAATAATTTCAGTCTCAAATAAAATTCTTACTGTTCCTATGGAATCGGTGTTTGTTTACAACTTTAAGTTTAAGATATAATTCTATGAAATTAAATGAATAGAAGAATATTGTGTTTTTTTTTCTTCATCATGAACCGAATGATTATGTACAAACCCACCCACATATGTACACCTATTTTCCATATTGAATGAACCTTTGTAATGCGCCTTAAACATCAATAGGTCATTAGCCATTATGTGCCTTGCCATGTTGAGAACATCAATTAGTATTTAATAAATGCAACATG
>NC_081547.1:9321206-9357605 GCF_901000735.1 Corylus avellana | reverse complement strand
AAAAAAAAAATAGGTGTAGCTTTTATGCAACCCTTCATCTAACCATTTCATTTACATCATTTACATGCAGTAGCTTTTAAATGATACATGCAATAACTATTAAGTGACTACAAACAGGAGCAACAACCACTTAGACAACATAGGGGACCACATATGTACAATAAAGAATCATAGTTAGAGAGGGGACCACATTTGCAATAAAAGCTCCCATAATCACCCTTAACCCTAAACAACAATATGCAAAAACCAGTGACATTTTCTAAACACGTGTCATCCACAACCAGCAAATGGACCACAATGGTAAACCCCGCTCCACAACATGCCAAAAATGGTGACATATAAACAACAACAAACAAACAAACCCTAACCTAAACAAACAATCAGCTTGTCATTCACAAGATGCCAAAAGCTCTAACTTTTTGCTAAACCCAAAAGTAGGCAGTGATATATTAACATGCCAAAAATCATTAAACAAACAAACCCTAACAACACAGTCAACTTTCTTCAAACCCGACAGTAGCCAATTAAAAACTGTCAAAAGCCCTAACCTTTTGCTAGCATCAATACGACCAACCAAAGTGAACCTTTTCTTTATTCAACCCAACAGCAGCATATGACCCAAAAATCGTTTTTTTTTTTTACAAACTTTTGACAATACAAGCATATGACCCACAAATAAACAACAATAAAAATAAAGGGCAATACGGTTAATCAGTGCATACCTATAAAATAACCAACTTTATTTAACAAAAGGGACTATACTTGGTGAATGCAGTGACGAAGAAAACGGCTCACGGACGAAGCTTCCAAAGCAACTACACGAGCTTCAAATGGGCATTGAAATGATTCTTAGGTATGCGATTTTAGGGTTGGAATTGGTTTACAAGGCTTCGAATCACGATTTTAGTTCGGTTGGAATCGCGATTTTGTTTGGGTGGATTGGGGATTTTAGGGTTTGTCGGGTTCGAAGTATGCTGAGAATAAATTCACACTACAAGCCCACCAAATTCTGGGCCCAATGGCCAAGGATAGGCCCATGAAGATATTAATTAATAAGCAAGGGCTATTAATTAATAAGAAGATATATTCCAATTAGGATAATGTTGGAATAAAGAAGTCATACTCAAAGTCTACAAGGGAATAGGAGCTCAAATCTAACTCAACTATGGACTCCCAATATAACTCAAACAAGGAGAACTAGTTCAAGTCTACTTCAAACCTCAAGCCTATAAATAGGCCTCTACACAAGGTACAAAAACATCTTGAATAATCTACATCTTCTCATACCCTCTCAATATATTCTCTCTCATAGCTCAATTAGTCCCTTTGAGCATATTGAATGATTGTGAGCCGAAACACGATCACTATCTGACTTTGGCATCGGAGTGTTCCCAGTCCCTTTGACAATTGCTCTTTTGTAGTGATTTGGAGTGCACGACGACGATCTTGAAGAAAGCGCATCCACCGTGAAGAAAACTGTTCTAACAAAGTATATGGCAATTTTAGGGTTATTCATGGGAGCTCTCGAATGAAGTTTTTGGATTAGTGATTTTGAGAAATAAACCCTAATTGTGTTTGTACATGTGGTCTATCCGAATGGGCTCAGGGGTAAAACAGGCTTTTCGTTAAAATTTGTCCACATGCACTACACGTGCGAAGGGCTCCGTTAGGATTTCACAGAAAATCGTAACGAAATGGGGTAAGCGGAAGGAAATTCAAGTTAGATACACCAAAGTAAGAGACTTTGAACATTGTGGGGTGTTTGCAAAAGGTACGTAAGTTCATGGGGGTAAATGAAGTTACCCTTTTTTTTTAAGTAGTTCAATCTTATTAGAAAGAACATAGAAGTACAACCCAATTATATATATGAAGTATACATGAGGGATTCCCAACTAAGGAGAAGAAGAAAAACACAAATTCATAAACTCAAAGAAATTAGAAAATAGAAGACTATTGTGAGCTGCCATTCAAGCATAAATAGATTTGAACATGAAAGTTTTTTAACTCCACCACCAAAATATTTCAATATTCAAAATTATGTGCATTGTATTAAGTACAATGGAACCATCCTCCAAGCTTTAATATTACGGTGGCTCCAAGCCTAGCTAACAACTCCACCACTCGAGGGGGATTACCCGTTCTATCCCTAAAAGATCGAAGACCGAAATCCACAAGTATTTAGCCACCTTGTAATGGAGTATAAGATGATCAATGAATTCCCCTCTCTTCTTGTACATAGAATACTAGTCAATCACAATCACATGCCTCTTCTTCAGATTATTCAAAATCAATATCTTCCCTAACATAGCCATCCAAACAAAGAAAATCACTCTCGTAGGAGTTTTATTCCTCCAAATGCTCTTCAATGAAAAGAGAGAGCTGACTGAGGGGGGGGCATGGGGTTAAGCGCCTTATAAAACGAGCTGACCTTGAACCTTCGCCTTTAAGAAGGGATCAAACACATTTTATCCTCATCGTCTCCGCTCAAACTGAGAGAATACAAAAGATTAAAAAACAAAGTGACCAACTCTACCTTCTAGTCATTCACATCCCTATTAAAGGAGATATTCCAATGTAGAAAGTCACCAAAAAGTTGCACAAGATTTATCATCGGAGCCTCCTTATGGCAAGCAATAGGAAACAATACCAAGAAAGCTTCCTTCAAGATTGATCTCCACACTACACATCGTGCCAAAATCAAATCCTAGACCTATCTCCCACCTTGAACCTAAAAAATTTGGATAACTTCCCCCAACCCTTCCTAATGTTATCCCACATCCCAACCCCATAGGACCCAACCACCGCATTCGAGTACCACCCACCCCACAAACACCATATTTAACTTCTACCACGATCTCCACAAAGCTAATATACATGGTTTTTGTTGTACACAGAACTAAATTCAGGATTACAAAGAAGCATAATAGAACATAATAGAAAATAAATCAATCACACAAGACACCAAGATTTAAATGGTTCGGCTTAACAAGCCTACCTCCACTGGCGGAGACGACCTTGAGGAAATTAATTATCAAAAGATGGAGTACAAAGAGTAAGGAGAAAACCACTCAAAATCCAAAGCCCCAATACACCCAAATCTCGCTCTCACACAAAAGAGAAAAAAATTAATAAAGAAAACTCTCTTCTTTTCTAAGTACCATAAGACACAACAAAGTGAGAAAACCCTAGTGAGATGTGCGGCTTCTAATTTTTCTCTATTGTTCAAATGCTGAATCTATGTCTTTTTATAAGCCCCAATGTCGGTTGCTAGAAGTCCAAAATCGTTAAGAGACAAACTCCAAATTGGTTAGGAAACAAACACCAAAACCAAGTAGGAAAAGTATTCTAAGTCAGCAAAGCATAGAACCAATCCAAGAGAATAAAGAATAGTGGCGAGCCTTACATATTGACTTGAATTTAAGTCACTACCCAACAATCTCCACCTTGACTTGAACTCCATCAAGTCCTCAACGCAAATCTCCTCATGACGTTTCCTCCAACACCCTGAAGGGCAAATACAAATAACAATCTAGTACAAGCAACTCTTAAACTTGAGAGCCAAAACTGGCTTAGTGAATATATCATGTCTACTGGATTTTCATCAAAAGACAATTTTCTTCAATGCGATATCTCCTCTTGTCACAACCAGATCACCAGCATAATACGAATTGACATACCCAATGACACTGGAATCGATACTACTGTCTCTATCAAAGACTGAGCTAACATAACCTTGCTAGAACTAACGACACTGACTATATGTGAAACATATGGACGAATGCACATCATAATATACATGATGCTCCCAAACGCACTAGAGTAAGGTACATGTGGCATGAAACACTCCTCCTCCTCACTCTACTGTGCTAACACTGCTGATAGTCTGAAATTACCTGAAGAAGACACATCAACTGAATCTATCACCGTACTGCCTTGAAGAAAGTAGAGAGCATCAACCTTGTTACCTTCCATCACATCCAATGAGTCCTTATAAACCCTGATAACTCCACCTTCACCAGAATACTTGTATCCAAGGGAGTCCAAAGTGCCCAAAGATATAAGATTTTTTTTCAAATCTGGTATGGGTCGAACATTCTTCAAAGTTCAAATAGTCCTGTCATGCATCCTTATTATGATTGCACCAATACCAACAATCTTGCAGGCAATATCATTCCCCATCAAGATTGAACTACCATTGATTGACTCAGTAAACCAATCCCTTTTATAAGACATGAAAAGTACTTGCAGTATCAAGGATCTACTTGTCATAAGAATGACCATCAAAAACGGAAACTGCAAGACAAATTCTACATCCTTGTAATTTTCTACAACAACACTAGCCACAGAAGAAAAACTTGGCTTATCACTTTCCTCTTTATTTCTCAACTTCAGATACTCGGATTTGTAATGCCCATACTTTTTGCAATAGTAACACTTAACTCTTCTTTTTAAGTTAGACTACAATTGGCCTTCTCTATGTCTCTCTCACTGGATCGACTTCTACAATTAGAGAAATTTTTTGAACGACCCCTAACAAATACACCCTTTGCTTGATTGTCACTATCTTTCCCATTCAATCTTGTCCTCAACTCCATAGAATTCAAAGCAGATTTAACATTCGTTAAGGAGATATTATCTCTACCGTACAGTATTGAATTGATGAAATTATTAAAGAACTCAGGTAGTAAACATAACAAAATCAGGGCTTCTTGCATCTTAAGGGTATATAACAGTTGCTTCATAAATAAACGGTTAGTGGCCGACTTCTTCATGTACAAACTTTCTAACTTTTGTCAAAGTCTAGCGGCAGTTTCCTCATTTGCGACTTCTCTCAAAACTACATCCAAAAAGAGAATAAAATTAAACTGTGGCTTTTTTCTTCAAGTTTCACAATTTCTTCCTTTGATGATGTTGATGGCATCTTGCCATAAAAAATCTTCGTCAAACCTTGTTGTCGCAACAAAGCATGCATTTTGATACGCCAAAGTCTGAAACTATTATGACCATCAAGCTTTTATACTTCAAATTTTGCAACCTTCTTGTTGCAACAAAGCATGTATTTTGATACGTCAAAGACTGAAACTATTATGACCATCAAGCTTTTATACTTCAAATTTTGCAAAAGCCATCTAGCAAAATAAAGAACCCAGGTTCTGATACCAATTGTTGGGTAGAAAAGCACAAAGGGAGTCAAACAAGAATAAATTAATATACATACTTGGACACCACTCTTAGCCCTAAGCTAATGGGCTTAAATCTACTTATGTATATTAAGTATTGTTTTTCTTTATATTTTTTCAATGTAGGACACAACCCTCACAAGTATATGCTTATCTAAATAAGTTCTCAGGCAGATAAACCCCACAAAAAACTTTTCACAATTCCGAACAATTTATTGCACTTGGACCAAGGAATTGCCAATTTGAATCCACCTTTTATTGGCTCCAAGATAACATATTTGTGAGTTCGATCTATCTTGTGCACTAAACTATGTATGTGCTTTGGATTGACCACACCTCAGGCAAAGCCAAATGAAATAAACTAGGGAAAAATCAAATTTAATCTCTAAATTTTTGTAGGATTTCAATTTAGTTTCAAGGTGTTCAGTTGCGACAATTAGGTTCTCACATTTTTCTTTAGTTTTAAATAGGTCTTTCCGCCAACCTACTCTCTAATTTATTAACAATATATTATGTTAGATCAATTAATTAATGTCACGTAATTTTTATTTGACATGTCATGTGTTCAATGGTATGTTCCACGTGATATAGTTACTTTAAATTGTAAACATACCTTAAATAAATAAACGTATAGAACGTATATTTATAATTTAAAGTAATTGTGCTACTTGGCATGTACAATTAACATATGACACGTCAAGCGTATTAGAAAACACATCATTTCTAGTT
Organism: Corylus avellana; assembly: GCF_901000735.1. Classification (NCBI taxonomy): domain Eukaryota; kingdom Viridiplantae; phylum Streptophyta; class Magnoliopsida; order Fagales; family Betulaceae; genus Corylus; species Corylus avellana. Next base: position 9,351,696 of record NC_081547.1, on the reverse strand, counting down.
GATTGAACCGGAGAACATCCAAATCTCACGGACCTCCGCTTCATTAGGTTTAGGCATAATTCCAGCCAATTCAGCTATTTGTTGGGACACCATATCAATTATTAAATGGATAATAAGTTGACGAATACAAAACCTGAAAAAATAAAACAAGAAAGAAAGAGAGAGTAGGAGTACCAATCCAAAACCTGCAAGTAGCAGAATCCATTTAAGACGCTAACCCTTCCCATTTATCTCTCTCTCTCTCTCTGAGAAGAAGAAGATGATGATGGGTGCCCTCTACGGTCGTACAACGACGACAACCCTCTTATTGGTTCTCCTCATCGTCTCCTCGGCACACTCCTTCTACCTCCCTGGCGTCGCTCCTCGCGATTTCCAAACTGTACGGCTCCCCCCACCTCCTTAACTTTCTTCTGTTTATTTCATTGACCCCGCATTGATTCTTGCCTTGCTTACTCTATTGTTGATTTATGGGTTTCTTTATTCTTTGTGTTTTGTTGCATCGTGGGTTTTCTCTGCTTTGAGTGAAACAGTGTTGGATCCGGGCTTCTAGGTTTGATCTAATCGGTTGTTATGGATCTGTGGGATTCTTTAGCTGTTTTTGGATCTTGCGTTTGGGTTGGATCTGGGTTTTTGTTGAATTTACTTCGGGTTTACTGTGACTGTGCCAGATCGAGCTCGTGATATTGAGAACTTAATAGTTGTTTTTCTTTCTTTTTTCGGCATTTGATGAGAGTATTTTTGGGTCTTCTGATTTTCGAGTCAAAAAACAGAAGGATTGGTTTGATCTGTGAGCATCTTTGGGTTGCACTTGAGGCCATGCTTTATGTTTCTATAATGACGGAGTTTCTCCGTGTGTGTGGAAAGGTTGAAATGATGGAGAAATTGCGTGTGGGAGCATGCTTGCGTATGTTTGTGTTGTGTGTGTGTGTTTAAATTTTGTGAAGAATAAAGCTAAAATAAAGGGGCTGAACAAAAACATTATCAAATGACCAGAAAACAAGTAGAAATCCAGAAATGGAAAGCATGAAAGGCCACCAAATGGGCCATTAGTTTTTGTATTTGTGATTTGACGTTGTTGCCTATTCCAATTAATTTTTGTTGTTTGAACAACGATATCCAAGTATCAGTTTGATTCTGTTCAAACAATAAAGGAGTATGGGAGCTTAATGCATGGAGAATGAGCATTTCATTGATAAGATCAGTAATACTTCAACGTTTATTGCCGGGGATAGCTTTAGCTGTTAGATTTTTTAACAATGTGGTTAACTTATAATACAAATGATGGTTTTACCCAACTCATCCAAGACTTGATATTTATGCGAGTGGTTGGAGTCTGCTAATAGGATTAATAGTTTATGTTTGGTTGATTTTTTTTTTTTTTGATAAGTATTTTTTATTTGATAAATAATCGAAATATTATTCAAAGCGTAAGGCGCCTTAGGCACACATGAAGTATACAAGAGAGAACATCTAGCTAGCTAGAAGGAGAAAAATGAACAAGAAAATCATGATAACTATTGAGTACCAAGGGAGAAATAAATGCATTTGTCACAAGAAAAAGAGTATAGAAGAAAAATGACTTAAGCTCCTCCAACGTCTTCTTGTGGTCTTCAAACTTTCTATCATTATTTTCCCTTCAAAGGCACCACAAGAGGCAAGGAGGCACCATCTTTCACACATCAACACTCCAAGTGCTACCGGCAGTCTACCAACAAACAAGCAAGTTGACTACTCGGGTAGGCATAACTAGGCATAACCCAAGAGAGCCCAAAGCTCCTGAAAAAAAAAAAATGGAGAAGAAGGTGATCCACAGCCTCCCCAATGCCTCTTACACATACAACACCTGTCAATTACGTTAACATGTCGCTTTGTAAGATTGTCCATGGTAAGGAATTTTCCTAGGACCGCCGGTCAAGCAAAGAAAGCCACCCTCAAAGTAGTATTAGACTGCCAAATACCCTTCCATGGGAAAGGAGAGCCATCCATACGAGCAAAACATTGTACAAAGATCTAACATCGAATAACCATTTTTTGGAGGGGGTCTACCAAAGCTTGCCTTCACCTTTCCATCTCCTGTTAACTGAATACAAGTTGAAAAGCGAGGCAAAGATATTCTCCTCCCAATCATGAGCCGCTCTAGCAAAAGTAACGTTCCACTAATTAGAGCCACCATAAAGCTCCTTTGCAAAAAGAATACCATATTCAGTGCCTTATCCTCACACCACAGGTCATGCCAGAATCTAACCTTGGAGCCAACTCCGATCTCAAATCTAGTATGATGTGAAAACTTTCCTTAACCTCTTGTAATATTCTTCCATAACCCCACCCCTTACGCCCCAATAAACTCATTAGAACACCACCCACCCCACAAGTTGCAAAATTTAGCATCCACAACAACTCTCCACCAAGTCTCTCTTATGCATATAGTGCCATAGCCATTTTCCTAGGAGAGCATGGTTAAACATTTGCAAATTATGAACCCCCAATCCTCCTTCAAAAATAGGAAATCAAACCTTGGACCAACTTAACACGTGAAATTTGAACCCTTTGCTTATTCCCCCCTCATAGGAAATCTCGTTGAAGCTTCTCAATACAGTTCGCAATACCCACAGGGAGAGGGAATAGGGACATGGAATACATAGGAAAATTGGAAAGAGTGCTCTTGATAAGTTCTGTCACCTTTAGAAAAGTACATCATTTTCCAACTAGCCAACTGTTGTTCAATCTTTTCAATAACACCGTACCAAATAGACTTGGCCTTATAGGAGGCCCCCAATAGGAGATCGAGATACATCATAGGCAAAGAAGAAACCCTATAGCCCAGAATGCCAGCAAACCCATCCACATTCTCAACATTACCTATAGGAACCAATTCCGATGTAGCCAAATTATTTTTTAATTCAGAGACAACTTTGAAGCATAAAAATAAAGGACGCAGGCGACAAAGGTGGTCAAGCTTGCCCCACAGCAAACCAAAAGTGTCATTGGCAAACAAGTGAGATGTTAACCACACTAGAGTTCTTAGACCCTACAATAAACCTTAAAGAAAACCCCAATGAACAGTTGTAGAAATCATTCTACTTAAAGGCAACAAAGGATCTTCCTATCTCAGACCACTGGAGCTACTGAAGAAACTAGATGGAGTGTCATTCACCAAAATGGAAAAGCGCACCATATAAATATAATGCGCTATTCAAGAACACCATTTCTCCCCAAAACCACACCTCCTCAAGAAGCAAAGTAAGAAATCCCAATTGACATGATTGTTGGCTTTCTCAATATCTAGCTTATAGAGCACCCTTGACTCACCAAATCTGATCTTACAATCCAGGCATTACAGAATCAAGGATTTGCCTACCTTTGACAAATTGTTCTGGGGTTTCGAAATAATCTTCTTGATGACCATTTTCAACCTATTGGCTAGGACTTTAGCAATAATCTTGTAAGCTCCACACACAAGACTGATGGGGCAAAAGTCCTTAAGATCAATGGCCCCAGTTTTCTTCGGAATAAGGTTAATGAAGGTTGTATTAGACTTTCCCAAACTTGCTACTTGCATGAAAATAATGGAACACCCCCATAATATCCACCTTGATCACCTCCTGACATACTTGGAAGAACGCCATAGAAAAACCATTAGGGCCTGGCACCTTCTCACTGTTCATAACTTTCACCACATCAAGGACCAAACTCTCCTCGAACGGTCTCTCTAACTAAGAAGCCTCCTCCACATCAATGAAATCAAAATCAAGGTCGTCCAGCTTGGGGCTCCAATTAAATTGTTATGCAAAAAGACTATCATAGAATTGCACAATGTGATCAATGATTGCTGGTTTATCAGAAGATGCTAAGCCATTGACTAACAACCACTCAATGGAGTTGTTCCTCTTCGAATTTGCCGCCCAATGGGAAAACTCTGTGCATTTGTCACCCTTTTTTAACCATAGTTATCTCCTCCATTAAAGTAGCTTTCTCTAATTCCCAATGACAAAGGTCTTCCTCAGTTTCTCTTCATTGAAGACTCTCTTTATCTAAACCATCAAGAACATGCAACTCCTCCAAAAGAGGTTTTTTATGAGATTCCACCTTGCCAAACACCTGCGCATTCCAGGTTCTTAAATTAGCTTTCAAGGCCTTAAGTTTACGAGTCAAATAAAGCTAGGGGGAGCCTTGAAACTGATAACATGACTAACATGACCACCACTTCCTCACCCTGTCCACAAAACCATTGGCCTTAAGCCACATATTCTCAAACTTAAAGGATTTTATGCCTTCCTAAATACCACCTCAATCAATAAGAATGAAGAAGTGCTCTGAACATAATTTAAGCAAACTTTTTGAGATAGTTCAGGGAACTTGTCTTCGCATTCCAGAGAGACCAAAAACCTATCGATTCTAGTGTCTATTGTTGTTATGATGACTAACTAGAGTCACTTTGTTTGTCAGTTTTGTTTGCTCTGATTGATGTGCACAAAATTATAAATGGGATGCAATACATTTAAGATCTATGGAGAAACAATGTGACTATACATTGGCTTAAAATTTAGGGTTAACTTGACAAAGTCCCCCTTAACTTCAATGCATTTTGAGAAGATCTCCCAAAAGTTCAAAAACTCTCAATTTCACCCCTCTAACTTTTAATTTGATGCAATATACCCCCATTCGTTAGGATTTGGCATTAAATCCTAACGGAGACTATGAAAAATACCAAAATACCCTTAACTTTTTGTTTTAATGTGAAATTAAGGGTAAATTTGAAATTTTATAAAAAATTTAGGGGTATAAAGGCATTTCATCCATTTTAACTTCTGTGTAACGCCAAATCCTAACGGAGGGGATAGATTGCATCAAATTAGAAATTCAAGGGGGGTGAAATTGAGAGTATTTGAACTTTGGGGGGGTTTTCTCAAAACGTGTGGAAGTTTAAAGGGGCTTTGTGAAGTTTCCCCTAAATTTTATGTGGTGCTCAGCTTTCTCCCTTATATAAGGAACTATCCCTTTTTCTGGTGCCTATCTGTGAATTTGGTAACGATTTGGTTGAAAATACATGTTTTTTTCTTCTAACTCTAACCAAACTCCATATCGAATTACTTGAGGCCTTCATCCCTTTTTTTTTCAAGGGGTGGGGTGGGGTGGGGTGTTTGTATTTTGAGAGTTTGTAAGGTTTTCTTTCAGTGTTCTTTCTCATCACTTATGAATTATTATTTTTGTTTGTCTCATGGCTGTCTACTTTGAACAGGGTGATGCCCTCCCGGTCAAAGTGAACAAATTGTCATCTACTAAGACACAACTTCCATATGACTACTACTACTTAAACTATTGTAAGCCCAAGAATATTGTGAACAATGCAGAAAATTTGGGGGAAGTTCTCCGAGGTGACCGCATTGAAAATTCTGTCTATAACGTGAGTCTCTACTACCATTTTCCTGTATTTAGAATCTGAACAGGATAGAAAAATTTTGCATGTAGTCATTTTTGGTTCTTGTTTTGTTGTTTTTGTGGATCTGAGTTTATGAATTATACCCCAGTTCCAAATGAGGAAAGACGAGTCATGCAAAGTCGCCTGTAAAGCAAAGCTTAATGCTGGATCTGCAAAGAATTTTAAGGAAAAAATTGATGATGAATATCGAGTTAACATGTAAGTAATGAATTCTAACTTTACGTCTTCCTTCAATATCTTTTATGATTTTCCACTGAATATCGAGTTAACAAACAGCTATGATTACTGATTGTACTAAAATGTTCAAAACACACATGCAGGATTTTGGATAACCTTCCAGTTGCTGTTCTTAGACAGAGGAGGGATGGAAGTCAGTCAACTACTTATGAGCATGGTTTCCGTGTTGGGTTCAGGATTTTGGATAACCTTCCAGTTGCTGGGGTATGCTTCAGAAGCCAACTGCTATTGTAGAAGAAGTGTTTTCATGCTCTCTTACACATTTATTTGTTTTACAGATCAAAGAGGAGAAATATTTCATCCATAACCACTTGAGCTTCCGAGTCATGTATCACAAGGATCCCGAGACTGATTCTGCTCGGATCGTTGGGTTTGAGGTTACTCCAAAAAGGTGTGGTACTCTTTTCCTCTGTTTTGTTTTCTCTTTTTTGGCCAGTGCTCAATGTCAGTTTCACTCTGTTGAGTCATCTATGGTTGGTATGAATGATGTGTGATAGAGGCATATAGGCTGCTGGTTCATATTCTGAATACAGAAATGCTATTAGATGGGGGTGAAGAGACTGCAGATCACTTTATTCTTTAATCTTTGGGAGGGTTATTTCCTTCAAAAGGCAAGGTTTTTGCTTGAGGTTGTTGCTATGGGTGAATGTGTTTTTGCAGTTATTTGGTGAAAATATAAATTCAACATTTAGATTGAGAAAGAATGTTTATCAGAAATACAAGAGGAAAAAAGGTGGGCTGTTTAGATGATCCTATCAAAAGATGAATATTCAGAATTAGCTACATGATAAAGAAGGGCTGAAGGAGTTTTTTTTTATTTGGCACTGGGTATCCGGAGCAAGCTCTGACTATGTTTTTGCAGTTATTTGGTGAAAATATAAATTCAACATTTAGATTCAGAAAGAATGTTTATCAGAAATACAACAGGAAAAAAGGTGGGCTGTTTAGATGATCCTATCAAAAGATGAATATTCAGAATTAGCTACATGATAAAGAAGGGCTGAAAGAGTTTTTTTTTTGATTTGGCACCGGGTATCTGGAGCGAAGCTCCGACTAATCCTGGGGGTGCACAGGCCCTCGGTAAGGATTTTTCCGCAAGTGCACCTCGGTTAATTCAAGAGGCGAACCCCCAGTCCGATGGCCTCAAGAAGCAGTTTGCACTTGAGTTCCGAACCTATGACCTTGAGGAACATACTCAAAAGTCTTAAGCTGTCCAACCACTGAGCCAACCTCTTGGGGTTAAGAAGGGCTGAAAGAGTTGTCTACATACTGAAATATTTTATTCTTTTCTCTGGTTGTTTCCTGCTATGGTTTAAGCTAGTCTCAATACTACAGCATGTCAATTTGTTTATTAGATGATGCTGCAATGTTGTTTGCATAATATTAGCCATTTCGTTTTTCGTCATAATTTATTGTGCTTTATTCTGTTCCTGCTTGCATCGTCTGTTGGTGTAAAACTTGAATGTTTCTTTTTCTGATATTTGAAGTGTTACTGAGGGAGTTTAATAGCAGATGCTTGTTTATGTTGCTGGTTTTCATGCCGTTAGCCGTAACGTTTTTGAATGTTCTGCTGAAAATTATAGAATAGATGAAATGTAGATGTTCTATTGTAATTATCAAATTGGAGTAGATTTAAAAAGAATCATACCAAGTTAGATTTTAAAGAATAATGCCAACTTGTTCATCCCTGTTTGTGTTACAAAATAAATTGAAAAAAATAGGAATTTTTGGAATGTGCTCACTTTCTCTGTTTTGTCAAATAACTAGCTTGGTGTGGTATATTCTTCTCATTTGAGTCTTGTAATTCTCCAAACAGCATTAATCATGAATATAAGGATTGGGATGATAAGAATCCTCAACTGACAACATGCAACAAAGACCCCAAAAATTTAATGCAAGGTAGCTTTGTTCCACAAGAAGTTGTCGCAGATAAGGAGGTTGTTTTTACATATGATGTTTCGTTCAAGGTACTTTTCATTAAACCCTTGCCTATTTCAATCCTTTTTAATATCCTTCCCTTATAACCTATCAAAAAAAAATACCCTTCCCTGATATTGTACAGTTACAAACTCGTGCTGGCCTTTCTTTTCTTAGGAAAGTGAGATCAAATGGGCATCTCGTTGGGACACATACCTCCTAATGAATGACGATCAGATCCACTGGTTCTCCATCATAAACTCTTTGATGATTGTCCTCTTCCTTTCTGGCATGGTGGCCATGATCATGATGAGAACTCTGTACAGAGATATTGCCAACTATAATCAATTGGAAACTCAAGATGAGGCTCAGGAAGAAACGGGATGGAAACTTGTCCATGGAGATGCTTTCAGGCCACCAATCAATTCTGGCTTACTTTGTGTTTATGTTGGTACAGGTGTTCAGATATTTGCAATGACACTTGTGACAATGATATTTGCATTGCTTGGTTTCTTATCTCCTTCCAACAGAGGGGGGCTAATGACTGCCATGGTTCTCTTGTGGGTTTTCATGGGCTTATTCGCTGGTTACTCCTCGGCACGTTTGTACAAAATGTTCAAGGGAACAGAGTGGAAGAGGAATACCTTGAAAACTGCATTTATGTTTCCGGGCATTCTCTTTGCAGTATTCTTTGTTCTTAATGCCCTGATCTGGGGGGAGCAATCTTCTGGGGCTGTGCCTTTTGGAACAATGTTTGCTCTTGTCTGCTTATGGTTTGGTATATCAGTGCCCTTGGTCTTTGTGGGCAGTTACTTGGGTTTTAAAAAACCAGCTATTGAAGACCCTGTGAAGAGTAACAAGATTCCTAGGCAAATACCAGAGCAAGCGTGGTACATGAAACCAGTCTTTTCTATACTCATTGGAGGCATTCTTCCATTTGGGGCTGTTTTCATTGAGCTATTCTTCATCTTGACGTCAATATGGCTGAACCAGTTCTATTACATCTTTGGCTTCCTTTTTATAGTGTTCGTTATTCTTCTAATCACTTGTGCGGAGATAACGGTTGTGCTCTGCTACTTCCAGTTGTGCAGTGAAGACTACCACTGGTGGTGGAGATCCTACCTAACTGCTGGATCCTCTGCACTCTACCTTTTCCTCTACTCTGTCTTCTATTTCTTCACGAAATTGGAGATCACGAAGCTGGTTTCAGGCATCCTTTACTTTGGGTACATGATAATTGTATCATATGCTTTCTTTGTCGTGACCGGCACTATTGGCTTCTATGCATGCTTCTGGTTTGTTCGGAAAATCTACTCGTCTGTTAAAATTGACTGATCTGAAGATGCCGAAATAGGGTCACACAGATGAAGATGAATTACAGACCATAAGGGAAGCAGAGAAGGGATAAAGGTTGAAGTGAAATTTTCTTCCCGCTCACCAAAACCCTTTTTGTTTTTTTGTTTTTTTTGTTGATGGTAGCATAGGGCATAGGGCTTGGCCTGTTATTTTGTTTACACCTTCATTAATGTCGTGAACTGTGCCTTTGTAGTGTTCTTGCAAGAAAGCTTGAGTAGCAACCTTGATGTATGGATACTTCTATCATGTCTATATGGTTAAATCACAATTTCAACTACCAAATCTTTGATGAGTCTAGTGGTTCGATTTATTGTCTACTTATTGATCTTTCGTGCACTTCATGTGTGGAGAACGGTACCAGCATTTTGGGGTGGGATTGGGCGTAGGGGAGGAGAACATGGATGAGATTTTGTGTGGATGAAATGAGATGGAATTTTCCATTGATGTCAATGACATGCTGTTTTCCCAAGGTCGCAAACAACTCGACAATTTTTTTGGGGTCACAGGGCAATCCACCCTAAATGTTCTTAGCTACAAATTTCACCGGACTGCAGCAATTCAATGGAATCCTAGAGTTTTTGAGTGTCTTAATCCCTTTGGCTCAAAAACTAAAATCTAATGTCACTACTAATTTAAGGATAGAGAAATGCTATTAGTGTCTCAATCAATGCTACAATCAGCTAAGTATTAAGCATAGAAAAATCTTATCATAGGAGGGGACTACTAGAGTGAAGCAAATCTGAGTCATTTCTAATTAAGTGTCTCTACAAATTTATCTTGCAAATGCATATTTTTGGATGGGCTGGATGACGTGTCACCTGCAAGACAAGAAGAAACTACAGAAGTGGCACTGGTTCATGGAAGAGCCTTCGATGGTTAAGTTAGTAATTTGTTTTGAGAAACAACATAATAGAGAATGAGTTTTAGGGTAAAAGAAGTTCTTATCTTATTTGGGGATGAGCCATCTATTTTGTATTAAACTTCTTGTAACATTGTCACACGGTGAGCTTGTGGTTTTGCAGTAGTGATATATAGTCAGAAGGCTCTTAGGCTTTTTAACTTTTCTAGTGAGTAGGCCTTTATGTTAATTGGACCCTAAGCTTATTTATGGTATCATCAATTGCCCCCCATTCCCATGGCCGACTTGTCTAATTGGTCTGGCATTACAATATATATATATATATATATATATATATATATATATATATATTTTGCTTGGGGTCATTATTTTGAGATCAATAAAGTTCTTCAAATGTTGTTTTTGGTTTGCTTCTCCTTCCCGGGTTATTCCACCGGCCCCTTTTTTTGTTGCCCCCCACTCCCGTAGGGGGTTAGTTATTTCATTGATGCCAAGCTCATGGCTTGGTCTTTAGGTGTCGAGCCCATGGTTCGATCTCTTGGTGCCAAGCATTTACCCATTATGGCTTGGATCTCTATCATCTGAACATTTGGTAAACTCATGGGGCCATTGTGGAATCATTTTATGAACTAACCTCCCATTCCCTTGGGGCTGGGGGCAGCTAGTCGCTTCATGTTTCATTTGTTCCCTGTAAAACCTCAACGCAGACAAAAGAAGTGAAGCAACTATGCTTCTAGTTAGCATGGATATGGGTGGATGGATCTCATTTAATTCCATTCTAGTTAATGCAAATAATGAACAATAGGGCTATTAGGCCCCCATACCCTTGGGGGCCAGGAGTAATGCATTTGTTTTGTCACCTTTTTCTCATAGACTCATTGAAGATAGCGAGAAGCAAGTGCACAAATGAATTTAAAGTGAAGAGAAAACTAAAAAATGCTTCTCGCCTGAGTTGATTCATGTAAACATTGATTAGTTATAGAAGATTTCGCAATAATGTCTTCTGATGAAGCAATTACTGAAGATTGAAGTTCTTTACATTTGGATTCTTGACAATCCTCCAGATCTATCATTTGTTTATTTCTTAATTGAGCAATCTCATAAGTAAAACGGTAAGGCAAGGCTAACACTACCAGCATCCTTATATTTCGTACACATACCGATTTCACTATAACTTATAGGCAAAATGCCTCAAGTATATGTCTGTTTTGGCAAATACCATCCATTAAATCTATCGTTTTCTCCTCATATCTACGTACCAGATGAAATCCACAACTTCTAAAAAACTCTGGTATCCGCAACTTTTAAAGAACACTGTACATTACTTCTCAATGCCAACTTCAATTTGTCTCACACTTATCTCAATCTAAAGGGTTTGGGGGCAATGAATGGGCGGGCCATAGGAGTGGCCTGGGCACCCCAAATGGCCAAATGGAAGTGGTCGGCAATCCTCATTTGGCCAAAGGAGAAAGAGCATTGCAAATTGAGTAGTAGATTGGTATGGTACATTAAACAAATTGAAAAATTGGGAGACATTACAAAAGAGTAATACTATAACTGTAACACCCCCACTCCAAGTGATATAATATTGTCCGCTTTGGGCCAAGCCCGCACGGTTTTATTATTAGGTTTACTCCCAAAAGGTCTCATACCATTTAAAGAAAATATATTTCATGTAAAGACATTATTTTTTCCATGCCCAGGCAATGCGGGACGTCACAATAACTATATTTTTATTCCACAATGTTGATGTGGCAATATCGGTCAACTCTTGAATTAGTTTTTTTAAAAAAATTTCAAGGATTGATTGAGACTACCACTATAGTATCGTGAGACACTTGTGGGATAAAAATGTGATTTCTACCATTATTCCATTAAAACTAGGGCAGTTGATTAAGAGGGTAAGTGTTGTTTCCCTGGAAAATGCATAAGATTGACTAGTTTCCACAGGAAAATCCTAGAAATAAAAGTTGAACATATATAATCCTGATCAAAACAACAGCCAAATAAGCACAGGCTGCTAAAAAGGTTCCTGTTACAGTGCATGGCTTGGGCATTGGATATACATACAACTGAACTGAAACTCATGAGTACAGTTAGCAAAACAGATATCGACATCAGCCTGAGCAAGATCTTGATTTTCTTTGCCTGAACATGAAATGGAAGATGTGGTTATATAAGCAGAGCCCAAAAAAGAAAGAAAGAAAGAAACTGAGATCCTACAAAATTGAGCATACCAAAATGAATCCTTCTTTTCTTGCGCTAATAACTCTTCGAACGAAATGTCAGAAAACTCGGAATCCGTATTGTTCATCAGCTCACCAGATTTGGCCTTCAACTCCATAGAAGCACTAAATTCAAGCATCTGATATGAGAGAGAGAGAAAGATCAGACTCATCAGCATATCCTATCAGACAGGGTGCAGTAAGAGACATTACAGATTCCATCTTGTTGGATAGAAGTGAAGGGACGAGAGAGGACATTTTGGCAATTTATTATCTTGTTTAAAAGAGACTTGGGTGAAGAATTTGAAAATTTGGCAGGAAAAAAGGGTAGTATTAAGGAGAAAAACTTCATTAATTATTACTGGTCTACACGATCAACTTCTGTAAGCAGCTTCCAAGGTAACTAGGAAGGATGTCCCAGATCAAAACTACCTACTTAAGGCCTAGAATCAAGTATAATTGAAAGAAAAAAAAAAGGTTTGAATTATACCTTCTTGTATGCCGGAAAGAGTTTAAGCTGTTGTTGAAGCAAGTTATAAACAAATGCATCCTCTTCTAGTCTCTGTTTTTCTAATTCTAGCTTGTATATCTGAAACATCAATGTATTGATCCAGTTATGGAGGTGACTAAGATAGATGATAAGATCACTACAACAACCAAAAAAAAACCAACCTGTTGACGAAGGCGGTCAAATGAAGATCTGTCTGCCTTGAACAGTAGAGCCTTTTTTATAGTGAACTTGCGTTGGATGCCATCAGCCCTGTCATAGAAAAAGGAACACAGAAATGTTTGAGAAAGAGAGATTCAATTGTTCAAGGAGTACTTCAGAAATCATAGTAGTCGTATCTTATGACAAATTCATATTTGGAAAAAACCTAGAAAAACAACAAAGTTTTTGGGGTCAAATAAGAACTTAAGGATCATATGTTGTCATTATGTAATCAATCCAGAAACTATTCACAATACTTACTACAATCATTAGTAACTTGCAAATACTGAAATAGTTCAGGTCAAATATGCTTAAAAAATAAGTTACAATGTTCTAGGACAATTCTGCAACAATGATTCCTAACCAGCAACATTAACAGAGGGAAAACGAAAAGAAAACAAACATAAAAGACAAACTTAATTTCATCAAAATAATTTAGAACATACTTCCGCTGTAGCTCATTTATAGCCTTAATCAAGCAATTATCAAACTCTCCAACCTGCAATAGGAGAATACAAAGCAAATTATGACATTGCAGAGGCTTGTGTGTTCAAATCAATAATCAGTCATTCATTCAATTAGAAAACGAAAATGTGTCTCATAAGTTTCATGCACTGTGAATCAGAAAGTGCATGGGGTTAATCTTTATAAATCAAATTCTGTGGAGATGACATCATATATATACATCTGCATCCTATATATACATCTGTATAATGAGAAGTTCTCCCTTTCAAAGGAGAAAGTTTGAAGTAAAGTCCTACCCATGTGTTATCCAATCCTTTAAGTTCCCATTTTCCTTGGAAAAGTATTTAAAGAGTGAAGTTCTTTCGAGAGTGGCGTTCTTTGTGTAGACAATAGCCTTAGGAAAAATGTTGACTTTGGATTATTTGAGAAAGAGGAACATCATTGTGGTAGGCTGGTGTTATATGCGCAAAAAGGGGGGGGATGACAGATGGGAAGTAATGTTTTGGAAGTTTGGAGGCTGATTTCTTTGTGTTTAATGTAGTGTATTTGGAGAGTGCGGAATACAAGGAGTTTTGAAGATTAAGAGACTTTGGTGTTAGAGCTGAAAAATATTCTATTCAAATCCCTTTACACATGGATAGCAGCATTCAATAGTCTACCATTTTCTAATTTTTCCGAGCTTCTGAATTTTTTTTTCTTCTTTTTCTCCGTATTAGGGGGCTTTTTTTATATACTTTATGTGTAGTAGGGTTGTGCCCCTCTGCGCTATTAATGAGATTGAATTACTTATACAAACAAGCATTAGAACAATAAGAATAGAACACTTGCCACATATCTTACATATCCAAAAGAGGGAAAGGAAATGCAAAGCATTGACCTCAAACATCGCTTCACTTATATTACATTTCCTATTTCAAATATCATCATGAATTTAATCTATGTAATATGTCTCTTCATTAGTCTCTTAAATTTTGTCTCTGATTGATAACATCTTTATATAAGCTTTCCTGACAATATATTCTTACACTGAGATATACAAGCTTAAGACTTTCTCATAGCATTGCTTCCATGGACTCAAACATTGACTTTCAGTTCATCCTCACTTGCAATTACGAGACAGGAGAAAAAAAAACCCCTTCATATTGTGATCCAATGACAGGATCTCAATATGTGAGACAAGAAAGAATGCCTTATGCTACGCGCAAAGCAAACCCATTCTTCTTGTAGGAAACCATCAGCTTTAAGTAGTCAAGAAGAGGGTCAACAGTGAGTATCAAGCACACACTAAACACCCCTCCCCACTTTACATGCCGACCAAACAAACCTTGAGCCAAATGAGCGCATCACACACAGAAAAATGAAATTGCAATAAATGGTTTTTCCTAGCAATTGAACTGAAACCTCAAGAACTAATAAACTCACACCATGTTGTTGAAGTCTTTCGCTTTTTGCTTCAAGAAATGTCCTTGAGGCTTGAAGCATCAATTCCCAAATCTTAAGCTCTCAGTAAGTGGCCAACAATGCATCTCAAGCACATACCAACACTTCTACTAAGAGTAAAGCAATAGTTTTTTTTTAAAAAAAAAACTGCAAAAGCATCAAAATGCATATGCTAAATTTGTTTTAAGCACTTAAATTCCACAAAAAATTTATTGAAGCCATAAATATTTAGAATTTTTGATCTCATAGCTCGAATTTGTACACCTAGTGATTCTTGTGTGCAACAGAGCATCTATACAAACTTTTGAAGTATACATGGACTGCATGCATAAGTAGATACCAGCAGCCATAAGTACCAGTTCCCTGGGAAGAACCTGAGTTCTCATTGAATTATGATCAAGAATCTAAACCATGAGGCTGGGCACAAGGCAGTTGTACACTGATTTCTACCTCAGGCTTGAGTCAGCCTTAAAAATCCTTCATTAGTTCTCCTTGATCCAGGTGTCAAGGCGTAAGGCATACAAAGCTTTAAAAACACTTATTATTGAATAAGCCACCCTGGCATAAGATATTTGCCTCAGATTTACTGTTTAACCTTTATTTAAAAATAATAATAATAATAATAATAATAAATTTTAAAAAAAAAGGACAAAAGGACAAAAAATCCAAATGAAGCTACAGAAGAAATGAGAATGTTTCCTTGAGAAAGAGAGAGAGGACATAAACCACATATAAAGTTAACATAGTCTACAAAACATTTCCTGTTGAAAGCTTTCTTTAAGAGGTCTCACTGGGCCTACAAAGAGAAAAAAGAAAAATAAAGAACGAAAGGAAAAGAAAAAAGAAATAGAAGAAAAAAGGAAATTGCAACTTCTTTGGGTGGTATCTGCAACTGCTGGTATGAGCAGCAATGAGATAGATTCTCTCCATTGATAGAAAGATGTCTCCCAGGATCCTCTTAAATTCACAGACCCACAATATACAATTTATAAATCTGACAAAACAAGATCTTGATATCATCTCATCCAAAACATGTATCTCCTATCCCATTCTGCACCTGCTCTAGAGGTCATACACCATTTCCAACAATACATTGTAAGGCCTCCTATGTACTTCCCCCGCAGTACGAGACTAAAACTCCTCTTTATTTGATTGAACAATGTCTCTAGGCTCTAGCTGCGTTGATAACCTATCTAATTGAAAGGTTTATCTCATCCGATCAACTCACTCCAAAAACTGGCCATGTTATTTAGACCATTTCAAATAAATCCCCAACACCCACCCCACGGCACCCACGCGCGCACACATACACACACCAACACAAACAAAGAAACCTGGCTAGCATTTCTCAGCTAGAGCCTTCTTTTAACATTGGCAGAGCAGACCAATACATAAACCACCACCAACCCATTATTGGACGTATAAAAAGCATTCACTACGCTTTAAAATTCCACAGTTATTGTATACAACAACAAAATATAAAAGAAAACAAATTTTTAAGTTGACAAACAGCAATATATTCAACAAAGAATAAAAAAGGTAAAAATTTTTAAAAACATTAGAAAATAGAAAACCTGGGCCATTGTCAGTCGCTTGGTCTCGTTGCACTTCACAAGCTCCTCATACTGCTGCTTGATCCTCCTCTGCATAGCACTACTAGACGATGTAAACGGGTAGAGGCATACCAAATCCTGCATGGCCCGAGAACCCGTACCCGAAATTTCTCTCTCCCCGCGCCCCTCTTCAGCTTGCAAATTCAACTTCTTCTTCTTGGCCCTCTTCTTCTTCTTCTTCACCCTCTGATCCCCACCCGACCCCAGCCCCTCCCTGTCCAAACCCGACCCGTTCGAATCCGGGTCACAACTCTTTCCTTCATCAAACAAACACTCCCATTTTTGGGAATCAGAGGGCAAGACCTCCAAAAGCAGCGAATGGGCCAAATGGGTCGGGTCCTTTTCACTGGTTTCATGGGTTTTACCCACAGTTTCAACCGAAACCGAAGAACGCTCCAATCTCGACGGGTCACTCTGAATTGGCTTCTGGGTGTGTTCCTCTTCTTGCTTTTGCTTAGCAGTTTTCAATCTTCTGTACGTAGAGTAAAGGAAAACGAAGAGAAAGGTGGTGAAGAAGAAGACCAAGAAGCAAAAGTAGAACATTGCTTCCTGTATTTGTGAGTGATTGTCCATGAGAAACGGAAACTTATGCTCAGAATTTGACATGAATGACAGTATAGCCGCCATTGCAGCGCGTCATTCACGCAGAGAGAAAGAGTGAGAGAGAGAGAGAGGACTTGCGTGTGGAATTGGAAATTCTCTGTTCCTAGCTAGGCCTAGGACGCTGCTTTGAAGGTTATATGTTTGATATTATGTTTGTGTGTGTGAAAAAGTTAAAGATTGGGGCTACTATGACGGTGGTTCTTTGAATGGATAACCGACTGATTCACAACCGTGTGCTGCGTGAAATGAACAAAAAGGTCAAAACTTGCCAACGTGAGTGGTTTTTTGTTCAAATTCATGACCCCTAACCCAGCCGATTTATACATAGAGAAAGTAATTTATGGAGTCATGTGGGAAAAGCTCAAATATTGCCAACATACAATGATGACACAAAAGGTACACACTTCAATGGGAAAGCTGTACAATAAATCCTTTATATATATATATATATATATATATTTGGCAATAGCCTCTTAAAATGGTTAAAATCTCACCTGTAAATATCTAAAGTATTTTTCTGTTTTTACTCTCCCATGCACACATAGCTCCAAAGTTTCATGATTTAAGCTTTTGAACAAGTAATTATATTGGATATAAAGGATAGAAATTTCCTCCTAAAAATATTTTTTAACCCATTTAAAATAGTGTCAAGTGTCTATAAACATTTAAAACGTTAGTTTAAGTTAGTTTAAAAATTTAATGTGCGTTTTAAATATTTATAGACACCATACTAGTTTGGAAGAAATTCATGTCCTTAAATAAATGTTAGGGTCATATTTTTTTATATTTGGTTTATATTCTCTTACAAATTTAATAAATTAACCATTAAATTTGTGGGATTCACCACTGGATCCACATAAATCTACAAATATAATAGTTTATTTATAAGATGAAATGAACTAAATATGAAAAAAAAAAAAAAAAAAAAAAATTGACCCTTAACATATATCATTATATTGAGTTTGGGGATGCAATTATAATAGGTTTTTTTTTTTTTTTTTTTGATGAATAATAAGGTATTAATATTGAGGGTTGAATGGTGTCATAAAATAGTGTGTTGACGCTTTCAAGAACACGACAGCATTGGTCTCATCAGTCAATGAGGAATGAGTTTCCTAAACCTTTAATCCTAGGAAGAATAAGACTAAGAAGAAGAAGAAGAAGAATTAGGTCAAACTGCATGTAGTGAGCAACAAGTTATGCCCCACCAACAACTTCTTTTGTTTACCATTCAAAACCTCCTTAATCCCCTACTACTTTACGCATACGCCATCTCCTCCTCCTCCTTTGCTTTCAACCTTATCATTGTGAATTTGTGGACCCTTCATAAGCTGCCTCTTATCCCATACAATTCTCGATTGACCACAACCAACAAAACAAACGACAAAAATTTTCTTTAAATTAGTCTGGAGAAAATTTCTTTCAACCTAGTCTAATAAGTGTCAAGGGTCATCTCTCATATGTTTTCTTTAATATTTTAAGAGTTATTTATTGTCATTTCACTCATCTATGAACCCACATTAATTTTTTAGAAATCCAAAAATGTTGAATGACACTTATTACTTATTAGAGAAGGTTGAAGAAAATTTTCTTCAAACCGGTCCAAAGGAAATTTGTGTCCCAAAACAAATGCTAAAATAGACGGAATTAGAATTTTTTATTTACGAGTCAAATTGAATGGGTCATGGACTCATGGGCCCCCATTGGCCCATATGCTGGTCTATGTTAATTTGGGATCCTGAGCTAAATGATTTGACTTTTCTTCTGAGCTTGGGTTAAACCAGCCTTGCTAGGCCCAACCCAATGGAGTATCCTTCATTGCGTTGACTGTGTAGCACCAACAGATCTAGACTTTTCACTTCGGCAAATCATCTTGAAGAAGTACCAATTTTGGCTTGAGAGCTCTTTATGTGCCTTATGTTTATATTTTCCAAAGGAATTATAATACCAATTGCAATTTTTTTTTTTTTTTTTTTTTTTTTGACATGTCCACACAAGAGAATGGGGAAGAGGAATTCAAACTAGTGATCTCTGCTTCATGAAACGTGGCTCACAGCCGATTAAGTTACCCTTTGCAATTAGTTCTTATTGTTAGAACATAAATATATATTAAAATTAGCAGCAAAAAAAAACAATTTAGGCATACCTTGAGGGACTAGTCATATTTGTTCAAGCTTGCTTTTGATTTGAATAAGACGTGCAAACAAATATTACTAGCAGCAAGTCTTCCCTTCCTTCTCCCCTCTAAAGTGGCAATGACAAGTCAAAATTCTCCTACTGAAGAGAATAGGGTTTTGTGTGTACGGAAATGAGGAGGCCTAGCCTATATAAAGAAAACCATATAGAGTCTACCCATCACAAAATTCTAACTGTAGTAGAGTTGCACATTTAATAGGAACCTAATTCGTACTCATATAAGGATTTAAAAATTGTGGGTCACTATGCTTATCTAGGCCCCCCCCCCCAAAAAAAAAAAATGCTAGACCATCTACTCCTATCCTTCTCTCATCATTTTCCATACTTTTTTTAAAAAAGATCAACCATTAGATCCACTAAGGATAGGAGAAGATGCTCTAGCATTTTTTAGGAAAAAACTGAGATTTTAAAGTTAGAAAAATAATTCATTTCGTCCTCCAATCATTTGTTCTCTCATCTTTTCACTTTTCAAAAACATTATTGAATTTGTGAAACCCATGTGGTGGCAGATCTAATGATAATTTTAAGAAGTTGAAAGATAAGAGAAAGTTAAGGAATGATATATGGCACGCCTCTTAAAGTTAAGTCAGCTAACAATTAATTCTAGCCGATTCAATCTATCCAAATTTAAGTTGGATCAATCCAACTTTAAGGTTTCACTTACTTATAATGCGGCAATCAAACCGCTTGCGAACAAAGCTCTCTCTAGAAGTTGAATTAAATTGCTCTCTCTAGAAGTTGAATTAAAATGCTTCATCACTTTGATTCAAAATCATGCAACCAATCCAACATTAGTTTCCAGCTTTTCTTGAACTCTATTTTGTACCGACTCAACCCTAAACCATATCTAAAGTTTAACAACCCAAACCAACAATTTTAACACTGAATTTGCAAACACTAAAACCTAACAAAGATTGAGCAGGAGAGTCAGTAGATGGACATCACAAGTAAGTTGCCTATACACCAAATCAAAGCCCACAAGCATCATCAATTTTCTCAAACTTGGAGGAAACTTAGGGCTGCAGATATTGGTGTGAATTCAATGCATGCAGAAACAAGTAGACACCGTCACAAATGAATGTGAGAGAACCAGATCGAGGTTTTCCAACAGGACACAAGACAGTTTGATGAGCTTCATAACATTATTTCTTTTGAAACCTTTCTTACAATAGAGAAACCAATGAAACAATTGCTTTCCAGGAAGTTACAGGGAAAATAAAATACAACATTACTGGAACCAGAGGCTTCCAAATTCTAAAACTAAAAATTTGCACATGGACTCGATTAGTGTCATCTCAATGTGCATTGACCAACCCTCTCTTCTACCTTCATATAACTTGCAGGCCACCAATCAAAACAACGGCTAGTACATACATATAGCTTATCCACAATCATTTTCACAATCTGTATAGGCTTTCGACCAGATGGCGTGTTGTATATTTGTACAACTTTCACCCTGGAAAAGCCAAAATGAATGGTCATGATGAGCTGGATGTGTAGATAATTTACCCAAAAATAGATAAACTGAAAATGATGTATTGGAGTCTTCTAAGAATCAATCCGGGAGCTTCATTGCATTTCACTTTAGCTACAAACAGCTTCAACAGAGAGTTTCTTCATGACATTTGGACATGGATCTCCTCCAAAAATTTCAGGTGCTACAGTTACTGAGCAGGAGTTCAGCCCAACACAACTCTGCAAGAAGAAGCAATTGTTTAATATTCATCCTTGACCAGAAAAAGAAAAATGTTAAATCTTCATCCAGGATGGGAAAAAGGACAAAAGTAAAAGAGCCAGGTAGGAAAGCATATAAAATGAGCAGAGGCAAAAAGTTCAGTTAGCCTACAGATTCACCACTTTTAGATGATTTAAATGATGAGCATTTTCGAAAGTTATGCCTACTAACTCAGCCAAGTTGGAGCAGCATTGCCCACGCATCACACATAGAACTAGAAGTGTGCATCCATTATAGCATGTATGACATTTTCTTTTCCTGAAGAGGGCATGAGGACATAATTTGGCATGCTGTCTTGGATTAGCAATGGATCATCCAGAGGCCAGGAAAAACTCAGTAAAATGAGGCATTTGAATTTGACGACAAGAGCTGAGAAGCCTTTCTCTCAAACTTGATAAACCCAAAAGGGTATTTCAAGGCTAAGTTACTGATAAGCTAATCAGTTTTCCAACTGCAAATATAGATTGCATAAGTAATGCAAGATTGTAATATACCCTTTGGAATGCGTCATATGATTTGTGGGCATGACAGCTTCCCTCCCGGAAGCTTCCACAAACCCCTTCTGGCGTTCCAAAGCTGGCGAACTTAATTGATGAAATTTTCTGCCCAGGGCCGCACCATAAATGAGCTTTAGGTCTCAGTGGCTTATCGACTTTACCGGAGGCTTGCATCTGCCAATTCATGAGGGTTGGCTGCCATTCGTAGATATCAGCGCATACGCTATCTATTTCCCTTCTAACCAAAAAGATCCCATTTGGGTCTCCGCCCCATTCTTCGAAAACAACCAGCAAATTCCCTGTCGGGTTTAGCCACGAACGAGGAACATGATACCTGAAATTATTAGCTACTTGTCAGTTTGCAAATAATTCCTTGCCTGCATAGAAAGCTCTAAAGCAATGAGTGTTTCTCTTACCATCTTTGGGAAGCCTCCCCACATTTACTTAAGCATTTCTTTTCACTGTATGTTCCAGCATAATTACATTCACCACAAGTACCAGATGCTTTGTAAGCAGGCCAGTAGCGACCAAGACTCTGTCCGTTTATCCACACTTGACCTTTACCCATGCTGCTCATATCCAAAGCCAATGGGGCATTTCCAGCTGGGGCGCTGAACGTAGTCTGAAACATTATAGAAGGATTCAATTATAACCTTAGCAGCAAGATGCCACTTGAAAGGGTGTGGTTGGATGCATATTCTTATTGCATGAAAACATGTCTGGATATATATTCGTGAATAGATCCTTATCTTAATTTTTTTTTTCTTTTTTTTTTTTCAAGAAAACATATTTAGAAAGCTGTAACTCACACCTGGCTTAAATCACAACCAGAACGTATGTTTTTGTTTAAGAACTAAAACCAAGATTTGAGAAATTTCCACATCAAGAATAACAACATTACCACATTGAATATATTTTGATGAAACCCTTAAGCAACACCTTACAAAATTCACATACATTTGTTTGGCAATCTCAGAGAATGATAAGAGGCTTTAGTTGATGTTTGAGATACTCACTTTGTACCATGTCAGAGGCTGCCTTTGGGCCACTAAAGACCGCTCAACCCACTCAACTGAGGAACTCCCACTAAGCGAATGAAGACTCAGGGCTTCTCCTTTAAGACCAATCTGATGGGGAAGATGCAATCAAATGAATCTATAGAATGTCAAGGAAAGAAGACCATATGAATGAATGTTTGAAGACAAACCTTGTAAGACCACTTCTGCCATGACAAGTCTCTCCTTCCTTCATTGAGACCATTTAATGTAATTGGGCCAAGAACACCAGCATTCCATGTCTCAAAATGTGGACCAACATTCTGAACTCAAACCACAGACAGCAGAAAGAATAATATAATTAGATCGAAAATGCCACGGAAATTGTTATAAAATCAGATGTGTGCTTGCATGTGTGTTGGTGTGTGCACACGCGCATAAGAGAGAGAGAGAGAGAGAGAGGACGAACCGGGAGACCAACAGCAATGCTTAGAAGGGAGATTTTGTTAATACCAGCTCTCAGTTTCACACTCTTACTAAATGTTAGTTTTGGGAATTCCAAACTTCCATACGCAGTTCCTGATAAAAAAAAGCAACTTAATAAGAGTGGCGAACATCAAGTAATCAAGCTGTAAACAAGCACCATTGGTTAAAGTTGTGTTTGAAAAAATAGAAAATGATCAGACTACATACAAGAACTAGCAATTTATGTTATGAAATAAAATTATTTGACTCATTCCAGCTGCCACTTGAAGTTACAATCCATAGAAGTTGGTCAAAAAAGCCCTGAAATTGGCAATATGCTGCCTACCTGATAGTTGACCATTGATGAAAACATGCAAAGCATGGCCAGCAGACAGGACCGTAAGAAAAGGATATTTGCCACTCCTCAAAAATTCCTCATTGGCCTCAATCTTAACACTGGGGAGGAGAAAAAATAAATATAAAAAATTTGGAAACCCCAAATTGTATATGAAATTTTGAGATTGTTAAAAATTGCACAAAAGATTGAAAAAAATGAGACTCTGCATAGTTTTGAGACACTCACTCTGTTGAGTACCACAAATAGTCAGAGGCATCTCTTGTTGTATTTATCTGCTCCAGCAATCCGACCGTTGTGAATGACCTCTCATCATAAGATGCTGTCTCTTCGTTGTATGCCTGCCAAGAGAATCCTCCATGAACAGGGACACGAGGCATCTTCATCTGTGCACTTTGGGCACCAACCTGCACAGGTATTTTGGTATAGAATGTCAAAATTGTGTTTCTCCTATGGGAAAATCCTGTTTACTTCTTTTTTTGAGGAAGATTAGTAAATAGAAGTTGAAAACCGCAGAACATTTAGATTCTAAACATCATCATGTGAAAGTATGAATCTATGCTTCAATATTTCTATAAAATGGACTCATAGAAATTATAGCATATTTGGTAGAAGTAACGTTTGCACTCTTTGTTGTATATCAAAAATATTTTGTCAAAGCAGCCTGCATACATTTGGATAAAAATCAAACCGGACAACCATGCCTAATGAAATGAGAGAGAGAGAGAGAGAGATTCAACTATCAAAGTCTTTATTCTCACCCTGGCAGTATTGTATACAGTGTTCTTGCAGTCTGGAAGAATGCTGACGGACCAAGGAGGCAGGTTGTAATGCAAATTACCAAAAGCCACTTTTGCAAAAGATCTTGGGTTGTAATTTGCGAGGAATGCAGCGCAAGCTCCAGACTTGGACTTGAATACATGAGCCTGTAAAACAATAACAAAATTTGTAAGTTTTAGCTGCAAGGAAATTTAAAGTTGGATTGAGGATTCCTAGAAATCTGAAATTAGTTTAACCTCTTGATAATTTCCAAGCGGTGTCACAGTGGGATCTGAAGATACTAAAGCCGGTTCACATAGCTTTATTGCTCGATGCAAATCTTTCAAATGACCCCATTTAGGCTGTCTCATAAGTCCTGCACAGGAAAAGAAACATCAATTCTTCAAATTCATGCAGAACTAATGAAAATTAATGGTCCAATTCTAGTTTTAGGGGGAAAAATATGCTAAAGAAAGCATAGGTGGGAATTTGTCATGTTTTTCTTTTTTACTTGGGTGGAAAAATTGTTAAATAGTAAAAGAAAATACATGCATGATTAAAATGACCACAAATTTGATCATTTGACATAGAAAGCACCTGCCAAATGATGGGGGTATGTTCCATCCAAAATCTTTTCAGTCACACAATAGTAACATTTTGAGCTATAACAATCTTCGCAAAATGAAATTGTCTCCATGACCAAAAGCTTAAGAGAAAAACTATAACTAGACCAGTTGCAGTCATCTTTGTCAATCAGTTGTTTATTAGATATGTGGTGCAACCATCAAAGAATGGTCAATCATTTGCCTACCGGTTATGTTCTGTCACCTATCAAATTAAGGGTTCAGCTTTTACATGGTCAATAAGATCATCATAAGATATTGCCATTACAAAACACACCACGTAATATAGACAGATATAGTCACTCTTTCACTTGAAAAAATTACCAAAAACAGAACCAATGCCTTGCTTTATGACGTGAGAGCACCAGATTCCACCATGATTTGGCTTATGGTGGCAGGTGACAGCTTGAAAACTGATTTAAGTAGAAAGAAACTAGACTATAAGCTACTTAATATGAATGCAAACAATTTTATCAATAAAAAAAAAAAATGATGCGAACAATTTTAAACAGTTATGTACTTATGGTTCTACTCTACTCAAATTACACAAACGAAAGTTCTGCGATGCTAGTTCCTTTGTGCATACCATATTCATCAAGAGGAGCATCATAATCATAACTAGTAGCAATAAAAGGACCACCAGCCGTTCGGCCAAAATTTGTTCCCCCATGATACTAGAAACATGAAAACAAACAAATAAAGCCCAGTTCAGTCAGTTGAATTATTCAGGATATTGGATCCACTCCATAAAAACAGAGTTAGAGTTACCATATAATAGTTAATGAAGGATCCCCCCTTCTGGATAAACCTTGCAACTGAAAATGCTAAGTCTTCAGCTGGTCGATAAGGAACTGGACCTCCAAACTCTGTAAACCTGTACACATGACAGAGAAAAGAAAGGATAAGCAGCCAGAAAATACCCTATAGCATTTTATAACCTTAGTTCTTGATCAGAGGTAGAATAATTTGAAGTTCACTATTCAACAGAGTAAGAAAGGACACGATGCATGGTTCAAGCTACAATCAGCAAATTTACCAGCCAGTCCAGGCTTCTGTCCACATCTTGGGTTTATAAGCCTTGTTAGGAGAGAAGTAGTCGCAGTAGAAACCATTGCAAGTGTTAATCTGTTTGGATTTGTGATAGAAATTAGAAAGA
Source organism: Corylus avellana (assembly GCF_901000735.1). NCBI lineage: Eukaryota > Viridiplantae > Streptophyta > Magnoliopsida > Fagales > Betulaceae > Corylus > Corylus avellana. The sequence continues at coordinate 9,326,051 of NC_081547.1, read as the reverse complement.
TAAACAGAAACGAATAATGAAGGAATGGATAAACCAGCAGAACACAAAGCAGAGATACAAGTGGTTCCAACATCCAAGAAGTCAACCAAATATACATGACTCACACCCATTGTGTTATGAGTACCAAAGTATATATTTAGCTTCTCCAAGCTAGGAAAAGGTACAAGTGGTCTTTATCTGCACCACTATGGAAGTCAAAAAGTGCATGCATGTGAATAGTCAATAAGACAACAGTCGCAGCAAAGGGTACAAGTATTCTATCATTAAGAAAACGCAAACACCGAAGGGAATTAAGTAATGACAACAGTCACAGCAAGGATAGAGAAAGAGCAAAGCTGAGCCATGTGCAATGAGGAATAATTATTCATTTCGTCCATGAACAACATGGGGACAACACACTGTTAAAAGTAGCAAACCCACTAAGCAAGAGGGGAACATAACATGGAAAAACCATCAACATGCTACGAAAAGGTAAGAAGATAATACTAAAAGGAAAGAAAGCTTTGCCACACTTACAATAGGATCAGGGGCATCATCTTGCTTGCACATGACCCACGGGACACCGGTACCAAGCCCTACAGCCATTTGGGCTGCCCATTTGGTGTAAGCTTGACCCGGTGCGCCAAGTTCATACTCCATGGGTCCATATTCATTTTCAATCTGCCCAATATTTGCAGAAAAACATGCTTAGTTCAATACCTCATAGTATTAAATAATGCAGATCAGAAATTATGACTTAAACTCAAATAGAAATAATTTAAGCAGTTTATTGGATTAAGGGAAAGACTGGAATGGAATCTTATGCCAACCTGGGATAGAATTATTGGACCACCTTGAGACTCAAACAACCTTTCAGCTTTCATCATATTGACGATCTTGTTTGTGAATTTTTGCATTTGAAACTTCATAATAGCAAATTAAAAATCAAATTTAGTAAATGAAATGAATCACGTCAGTGACAGAAGAAAGAAAAAGAAATACATTAGGGGATTTCAAATTTAAGAATCAGAAGTTACCTTGAAAGGTCCATTGTTTGTTCTAAAATCGATACCTGGAATGTACTTCAGCCAAACAGGGAATCCCCTGAAAAGAAAAAGAAACTTCTGTTTAATTTCAAAACTTTACAGTAAATTGAGATATATTTCTGTACTTAGAAATCAGATGAACTATAGTATTACCCAAAGTTCCACTCAGCACAAACATAAGGACCGATCCTGAGATGAACATAAAGGCCAGCTTGCTTCACCAGCTTGATAAATTTAACCAGATTATAGTTCCCCTCAAAGTAATACTACAAAAAAATATAAGAACTATCAGTCAAAATAATCAAATATGCAATTCCATACACAAAATTAAGTACCAAAAAAAGAGAAAAGAGCCGCCATTATCCATTACTTGGCCAGGTGAAGGCTCGTGCCCATTCCAGAAAACGTAAGTCTGAATCACATCCAAACCTCCTTCCTTGGCCTTCTGAATAAGATCTGGCCACATCTGCAAAAACCCAAAAAGACTCAATTTAAAATCAAAACTAAAGCCAAAAAAAGCTAAACAAATTTTTTTTAGAAAAAATGAAAAAATGAAAAAAGCTGGAAATTTTAGAGGTACCCCAGTTGAAGAAAATCAACAAAAACAGAGAAAAACAGAAAATCAAAGAGACCCAGCAGGCACATTTGGAGCAGTACCTCAGGGGTGCTTCTTGGATAGTGAATGGATCCAGAAACGAGAATCCTTCTCTGCCCATTAATGACGATAGCCTTAGAGTCATAGGATACAGAGGCTTCAGCAGAGCCAACCCATACACCAATCAAAACCGCCACTATCACATTCCACATTACAACCTTCAAGCCCATGGTTGCCATGAATAAGCAACCCTCCTTGGTTAAGCTTCACAAAGCAATGGCCTTTTTGTTATTCTTTCTTTCTCTTGGCACTTTATTCTAAGCTTCTTTTATTAGAGATAGAGAGAGAAAGACAAGGAAACCAAACCAGCTGGTTTATGTCTTTCTTAGCTCCTGTCTTTCTCTTCCTTTGCCTTTTTCCAGAGGAAAACTGTGAGAGAAAGAGAAAGTGAGAGAAAATGAGTGTGTAGGTTTCCCACTGCTACTTACTCCTGCCAAACAAGAAAAAAAAATATAAATAAAAATCAAGCGCATCACACGGCAATGCGTATGCGTGGGATTTTTTTTGCTGTCAATTAAGTTCGCAACTTTGCAAAATGGTGGTGCTTTGAAGCGGCTTTTATAAACACGGGAGAATGGGTGGTCTGAAAGTGAAAGCGGGGCCCATTTTCGGAGGTGCTTTGGGACCCACAGTTTGGCCGCTCTCTCTCTCTCTCTCACAATGTTTTTTTGCTCCTTTCTTTTTTACTATTTTTATATTAATATTTTGGCCTTACTCAAAATGACGCGGAGCTTCATCCAATGAACTTTTAATCTTTTTAAAAATATAAAAAGTATTAAAAAATTAATTAAGGTTAAAGCTCTGTTTGGCTGCTTGCTAAAAAACGAGATATTCTTAAAGCCTGTGTTTGAAAACACAATCCCGAAACAATCGGCTCGACGGTTCCTCCCTTTTATCGGCCGAAATGTTTGTGTGTTTCGTATAGTGTGTCGCCCCCACGCGCCAGTACAACGTGAGAGAAGATGGAAAAAATTAATATTAAGTATGTTTAGTTAAGTAATTTAATTTTAAGGCTAATCTTGAGTGGCTCTGTCATGCGCAGTAAAAAATGAAATCCAAGTGATGGATTGATTATATGTTGGACTCAGATTTTGGGGGGTTAAAAATTCAAGTGCGGTTTAAGCGCGTAATAAAACATGTTTCTCGGTGAATACGTTAATGGTTTTTTGTTTTGATGCTTTGATTTCCATGATTGCTATTTTGAAAAACTAATCACATTTTCCCGTTTGTCACGGGTTTCTTGCTCAGACTCAATTGCATATCTCACAATTGAAAGAGTAATGATCTTGTTTTAAGTGGTTTTTTATATTAACTATTTAGAAAAATTAAAATTAAAATTACCTAAAACACTTGATCTAAAATGAGCATAAAGAGTAGTAGCATTACTCTTTTTTTTTTTTTTTCTTTTTTTTTTTCAAGTAACTAACATGGTTGGGTAAACTTACGGCAGCAGCCGATGTGAAATAAGAGCATTCATATTAAACTCTTTAAAATTTCTTTAAATTTAACTTTGAAATTGTGTAATTTTTTTGATTTAACTAGCTATTTTTTTGTGAATTTTGTTAAAAATTAAAATAAATGTTAAATATAAAGAGTTTGATGGGAATGCTCTAAGTGTGATAAAGTATAAAGAGTAGTATCATTACTCTCTCTTTTTTTTCTTTTTCTTTTTTCAAGTAACTAACCTAACACGGTTAGGTAAACTTACTACGTCAGCCGATGTTAAATAAGTATGATAAAGGAGTGTGAAAAGTAACATTACTCAAATTAAAATAATGTTAACTCTAAGATGACTGCATCAACCAGTGTGAAATAGGTGGATGACCATGTCAGCCCATGTAAAATGAATGTGATAAAAATGTGTGAATAGTAGCATTGCTCAAATTAAAAACCCCACGATGACCACTTTTGTTGAGCTATCTTAGGTATTGTTTAGGTTGTAAGGAATAAGGGTCACTCCCCTAAGGTCAATACGTAGAATATTTAATTAAAATTATGAATAAATTGTAAAATTAGGGTTTAAACTTAAAATTTTTGTTTTTATATCGTATTAAAGTATTAGTTATCTTAAAAGTTTAAATTGATAAAAATTAGTAAATTTAATTATTTAAATTAATATTCTAATATAAGAAAATATTAAAAAAAAAATTATAAATAGTAGATTAAGTACCAAGACTGAAGAGTGAAGAGTTGCCATCAAATAATGGTTCTTATCATATATATAGATATTGATTGTGTGGAATATCTAACTTACCAATCATGAGGGTGGTGACTTAACTTAACTCATAATCTTTTGTTAGCAATTGATTATTTAATGCTTAACTAAGAGAAAGATACTTTTCTGCCAAACAACAATTAACAAGTAAAACAACAATCTTAAGTTATTAAAACGTGGAAAGGCCTTGCTATATATGTTGGCCAGAATGCTATCTATATGCATGCATTCAAAAGTGCCTACCATGATTTGAAAAATGTAATCTTTCCCACCAAAATCCCTCATCTTGTGTGATTACCATCTAATTAATCAATGATGCTCCTTTAATTATCTGTGTCCATGGTTGTTGTTAGTGACGGAGCTGGGGTGGCTAGTGTAGGCCATGCCCCCGCCCCCCAAAAAAAAAGGAAAAAAAAAAAATTGGCCCCTACCCATACTAAACTCTACCTGACTTCTTGTGAATAAGCATGGTGTACATATTCAACAATGTTATATCAGTACTAGTGGGGGTGACAATTTATGTTCTTATGTTACATTCGGGTCGTGTCAATGTATGAATATAAAGCAACTTTAATCTGATTCTTTTAATTAAATAGATTACACATTTCAATTTTAACTTGCTAATTTCATGTTGTGTTTGTGGGTCGTATCAAAAATTGCTAACCATAAATGTTGTGTGTCAGGTTCATATCGTGTAAAGATATACATATAAAATTATATAAGTTAACCTTAACTCGACTCATTTAATTAAACAAGTTAGATCAATCAACCTTTAACTCACTCACTTCGTGTCAAATTTGTTGTATTGGTGGCTTCTATGGTGTGTTAATCTCTCACACACACACACACACACACACACATATATATATATATATATATTGTACAATGATAAAAATTCATCAATGGAAATTTATTATTTGTTAAAGCAAATTAATATGATGATGGTATAG
>NC_081547.1:9312360-9321106 GCF_901000735.1 Corylus avellana | reverse complement strand
TTGACGTGGTCTTTTTGTTATTTTATAATCATTTTAAAAATTATTCTTTCTATTAACTTTTTAGTCTAAATTGCTGGCCGATTTTCTATCATGTCACCCTATAAAAAGGACACATCGTATCCATTATTTTCTACAAAAATATAATTATATCCAAAAAGATAAAAAAAATAAAATAAAATAAAATAAGCCTCACTCTCCCTACCTCTTATGCAAGGACGGAAAAATTATATAGGTCGACTCTAACTCAATTTATTTAATTAAACGAGTCAAATCTCTCAACACAAGATATAATGACCGGCAATTTTTGACATAACTTGCGAGTTATGTCAAAAATTGCCGGTCATTATATCTTGTGTTGAGTTTGGGTCATATCGATGCATTAATATAATATTGTATAGGTCAGTCCTAACTCATTCTTTAATTAAACAAACCAGACTTCTCGACCTTAACATTTTACTTTCGTGTTGAATTCGTGTCAAATTTGCAGATCGTGTCAAAATTAGCACCTTATTATGTAATTGCAGGTGACTCAAAAAACTCAAATTTATCTTGAATTAAAATTCACAATAGGTTTTTATATACAGATGGAGGGATTGGTTTTTAAATAGACGAAAATTTATAGAGTTATTGTTGTATTTTTTTGTAAACCTAGTGAAAATTGTTATTCATCCAGAAACCAAAAAAAAAAAAAAAAAGTGACCAATTTTTGAAAACATCATAACCTAGGAACCATTTATTAATTTTTCCAAAGAATAATTAACCTGTAATACTAAAGAATAATGTAACTTCTAGAATAGTTTTTTTTTTTTTTTTTGTTTCCTACAATATTATAGGAACAAAAACATTGCTTGCCGTACAGAACACAGAACAAAGTAGCATCTAAAATCATTTAAAGGAACTTTAACTTTATCTTCTCAACTTATTTAATCGATTCCTTTTTCTTTTCGTTTTCTTGTATTGGGTAAATACTCTATCCACTCGTACGTAAAAGGCCCCATCATATATCATCTCATCTCATCTAACCAACTTCTTCAAATGATCCTGACCATTGGATCTACCCAACTCTGAGAAACCTTTCGCTTTCAGAAACGAAAAGGGTGTGGATATATAGGTTGCTTGCCGGGAGGAGAAAGAGAAAGAAAAGAAAAGAAAAGAAAAGAAAAAGCACCCAAACAAAATGCTTAATAAATAGTAAAGAAAATTAAGAAAAAGACAAAATAAAATAGCTTGGATGCACTCTCCACCGCCACTCAACCATGCATCATGACCAACACCTACCTCCCTACATTTTCAAGATTGCGTTCCACCAAATCGTGATGCTAATAAATTAATTCAAGAATAAAAATTTAGTCCTAATTGAAAAGGGCAATAATGTCCTCGAATAGTATATTTGATGCCCAATGCAATGAAGGGTGTCTTTGACTTATCACTTCCATAATTATTATTATTATTATTTATTTTTTTTGGTGAGTCACTTCCATAATTATTAGATTGCCTGTTTGTTTAGATAGAAAATGTCCAATACATATTTTGGTAGTTGTGTAGTGTAAACACATTTTCTTTCCATGTGAATGCAAACTAGGACTGCCAAACAGATCATATATTCTTTGCAATATTTGAGTATCCCAAGGCTTGTGATACCTCAAATCCTGACTACTTATTTTTAATGAATGGTTAGGATCCTACTATATCATTAAAATATTAAAAAAATAAAAGGGTGGCTAACCACTCGTATTGGTTGCTTCGAGGCAGAGACGGATTTATGGGGGACTGAGAGTGGCCCTGGTCGAAAAAAAAATAAATTTAAGGTAAAAAAAATTAAAGTATTTTTTGCCAATTGATTCTTCCCCAAAAGATTTTGGCCATTGGTCACTCCCTAAATTGAAAGCTGGATTCGTCCTTACTTCGGGGGATCTGCCCACCCCATTAATAGTTTTGAGGGTGGCAGGCCCCCAAAACTGTTAATTTTTTTTTGCAAATTTATCGTTAGATTTGTGAGATTCATAAATGCGATGATGGGTAAAAGATAAATGCAATGGGTCAATAAGTTCTTTATATTTTGCTCATATTTTTTTACAAATTCAATAGATCAACTATTAGATTTGTGAGGTCCACCATTAACTTATGCGAGATATATACATATAAATTCACAAATCTAATGATTGATTTGTAAAAAAATATGGGCTAAGTATAAGGAAAATATTAACTCCAAGCATTTATCTGGGTAAAAGATGGGATGAAGAATAATTTTTAAGATTTTTTTTTTTAAAAAAAAAAAAAAAAAAAAAATTTGTTGATGTGGCATAATCGACCATCTATTAAAAAAAATGATAGGATTTGAGATATTATAGAAAATCGTAATTAAGTAATGAGGAGAATGAGAGCATGGACAAATAAGAGGAAGCTACACATAAACTCGGTTTGATGAATTAAATATAAAGATTTGTTTGCATGCATGCAATTATTGATGTTCAAACAAGACGGAAAATGTTCACAATAGTTCAACATATAGGACGCTCAGATATTGAAATCTTTTCTTATTTGTGAGTCGAACTTAATAGTTTGTTTTTTATTTATTTATTTTTATCTGTATTAATTTTCTCTTGAGGCATGAGAAAAGTGAATAAAATATAATAGGGTAAAACCCATTTAATCTCCTTAAACTACTATCCCAATGACATTCTATCCCTCAAACTATTAATTGCGACAATTTACTCTTCAAACTACCAAAACAATAACAATGTACCACAAATTTTAACGAAATGACAACATTACCCTTACTAAAATAAAAACAAAATACTAAATTTTATTTTATTTTTTCAAAATTTTAAGGGTATTTTTGTCTTATTAAAAATTCTATCGGGATAATTTCGTTATTTTGTTAGCATTGAGAGGTACATTGTCATTATTTTAATAGTTTAGAAAGTAAATTATCATTGGGGTGATATTTTGAGGATGTCAAATTGACTTAACCCAATATAAAAATATATAGTCATTGAAGTGGAAAGTTAAACACATATCTTGCAAGGGAGACCAACCTACCCATCATGGCCTTCAATGCCACAATCATTGATAATCTAGAAACTTAATCATAATAGAATATATATATATATATATATATATATATATATATAGAAACTTAATTTCTCCGTCTCTTATTTTAGTAATTTGGACACCGAGTTTGTTATTAAAGTGGAAAGCAACTTTAATTTTATTTGTTGTTTTTTATTTTTATAATTTTCTATTCAAATGGGGGGAGGGGGGAAAAGGAAATGGAAAGCAACATAATCCGTGATGATTTTGGCTGCATCACAACACGATTATCATAAGTACATCCATCATAAACTCGTTAATAAAAGTATCCTTTTATCACAAACTTAAGCATCCTTTTTTTTTAAAAAAAAAAAATTGGTTAAAACATTATGTTAATGTCCCATAAGCAATATGTCATATCACATGTGCTGCTGCATATTAAAAACTAATTCTTAATTATATTAAAAAAAAAAAAAAAAAGTGGCCCTTAATCCCCATGGATAGTCAGTCCACCCCTAATAGATTTTTGGGAATGGTGCAAGCTACCCCCAAGTCCCTTTGGGATGGCTTGGCTACCCTCTCATCGAATGGGATTAGACCACCCAGAAAGGAATTTTGAGATAACTCCAAGGAGTAGCCAAGCCAAACCTTAAGGGGTGGTTCAAGCCACCCCTAACATCCTCTAATGGGTGGTTCAGCCACCCATGGTGATTTTGGGCTCTTTTTTTTTATATAATTTTTTTTTTTATCTTTTTATTTCTTTGAATATAATTTCCATTGAACTCATGATTTTGAACTTTTTGGATAGTAGTGATCCCCTTACTTTGGCTGTGAAGGGGAGGTTGGTATTTTAGAGCAAGTTTACAACAGCGGACGACTTTCCCTTTGTCAATTCTCATGGATGATGCCAAAATATTAAAGCAATTGATCTCGTGCTGAGGCAACGATTAAAAGTACTTGCAAAGAAAGAAAAACTTAGAAAAAGAGCTTGTTAGGCAGCAGTAAATAACTTCAATTCTTAAGTCAATATAAATTTAAGTGAATAATTCTTGAGAAAGCAAAAGTAATGTGTTAAGAAATGAGACGAACGTCCCTTTTTAGCGAATGTTTATCGCTTTTTATAACAGATTTTGTCATAACCATCTACCATGTGTTATGCATTCATTGGAAATTTATTTGTTGTGAATATTCTCTACATCCCACGACCCCTATCATGCTTATTGCCTCATGCCGAGAATTATTTTATTTGGAGATATGAGGGATTTAAAAATTTGAGAATGTATTAAGTGCACACATTAATTTCATAGGCCATATCACGTCTGAATTGTGTAAAAATTTATTACTATTTTCAGGACCATTTGACTTAAGTGAAAAAAGATGCAATAGGATCAAAGTTACACTTGTATGCATAGAATTTTTATAATTTTTTTTTTTTTTAAAGTCTACTTAACCCCCTCAAACTATCACCTCAATGACAATCTACTCCTCAAACTGTCAATTACAATAATTTACCCCTCAAACTACCAAAACAATGACAATGTACCCCCCCAGTGCTAACAAAATGATGAAATTACCCCAATAAAATTTTCAATAAGACAAAAATATCCTTAAAATTTTGAAAAATAAAATAAAATTTTAATATTTTTGTTTTTATTTTAGTAATTTGTTAAAATTGAGGGTAGAATGTCATTTGGGTGGTAGTTTGAGGGGATTAAATGGACTTTACTTTTTTTTTTTCTTTTTTTTTTCAAATACAACCTAAAAAGACTTTAAAAAAATAAAAATAAATGTCCTATGACACGTCATAATAATAAATAAATGTCCTATGACACGTCATAATCTTATGTTAATTTCAAAGAACCAAACCCCATATAAGATAAAGAGTAGTCAGTGAGTCAGTAGAGGGGAGGTGTATGAAAAGAGTAGTCAGTGATCGAAAACACCAATTTCAAGCCATTGTAATTTTCGCAGCTGCCAATCAAATGTCATGTGAAGCCTTTTGCAAATATTGAAATTAATACAAGTAAAATCACTATCATAAAGTTTCACATTTAAATAATGTAACGTAATTCACTAGTGATATATAGTACAAAGATACGTGACACGACCGGCTCGGTTCACGTGCCATTCTGTTCATTGAAATACGAAAAAGTGAAGCAAGAAAAAAACAGGATAAAAGTTTAATTTAGTTGGTCAAGTAAAACGGCGGCGCTTTGAGGGAATATTTGCAAAACATTGTGAAAAAGCATGAGTTGACATGTTTCATGCATCAAATCAAATGTATGAAAAAAGTTGGAGGAATATTCAGCATTTTGTTAAAGTTCTTTTTTAAAAAAAAAAAAAAAAAAAAATTAGTTGTTTTCATTGTCATCGTTGAAAGCAATAAATTCACATAATTTGAGAAATTATAATTTCTTTAAAATTTTAATTAATGGGATTTAAAGAAAGTCACTTAGTTTGATTTGGGCTTTAAAGAAAGAATAAAATATCTTTTTTTTAAAAAAAAATTAATGAAAGGGTAAATATATCTAAAGTCTTTCGGTTATCACGCCAAAATTTTTATACCCCTAAGTTTTTTTTTTTTTTTTTTTTTTCGAGACAATTTACTTGAACATGATTGATAGCTTTGTGTGTCAATTACAAAGCAACAATGACAACTAATAGTAGTGGGATAACAACTTGGTCCCGTCACCCCCACCAAAAATTATGTCAAATTATCATCCAATTTACGTGGCCTGAGTATGTTTTTAAGTCGCATCAACAAATTTACTTGTCAAAATATCTAAAAATTTATATTTATTTATTAAAATTTTGAAAATTTTAAATTCCTGAGTTTGAATTTTTTATCTCGGTTAATCGAAATCACAATAAAATTTCTGTCATCAAAATTTTTTAACAGCCATTAGTCTGGGTCAAAACGCACCGTTTCACCTCATTAAAATATTAATTTTTTTAATTTTAAAATTTAAATAGAAAATAAAAAAATAGAAAGGACAAGAGTGGCCGAACCATCCCATAGGGGGTGGCCGGCCACCCCATCTTGCCTGGGGGTGGTTCGGCCACCCCCAAACTGGCTGTATGGGGGTGGCCAAACCACCCCCTTGGGCCATGTGGGTGGTTTAGCCACCCCTAGACCGATCGCGAACCACCCCCAGGCAAAATGAGGTGGCCGGCCACCCCTTATGGGGTGGTTCTACCACCCCTGTCCTTTTATTTTTTTATTTTTTTTATTTCAGATTTAAATTTTAAAATTAAATTAAAAATAATAATATTTTTAATGAGGTGAGACAGTGCGTTTTGACCTGACGGCAGGAATTTCATTGTTATTTCGATTGAGCCAGTGAGTAAAAAAAAAAAAAAAAAAACTTAGGAATTTAAAAATTTTGGAGAGTTGACCCAAGGACTTTAGATATATTTTTCCTAAACGAAATAGTAAATATCAATAACTAAAATGTTGATGCCCGTACTTTCAAAAATTTAATAATAAAAATAGATAAATATAATTTTTTTTTTATAGATATTTTGACTAATAAATTTGCTAATGCCGACTTAGAAACTTGCTCATAGGCTATGTAAATTGGATGATAATTTGACATAATTTCTCGGGGAGGTGACGGGACCAAGTTGTTATCCCACTACTATTAATTAGTTGTCATTGTTGCTTTGTAATTGACACACAAGCTATCAATCATGTCCGCAAATTTGAGAAACCAGCACTTGATTTAAAGCAAAAATGTCATTTTTTTTTTCTTTCTCTTTTTGGGCATTCACGCAAGAATGATATGAACGTAGCTAAAATATCGCTTTATGTTCATTTATCAATAAATGAAACTAAGCTGATTCCTTTCAAAAAGAATATATATATATATATATCACTTGGGTTCCGTATACCAAATGAAAAAGAGAACTAAGAGGAATTAATAATCTATTAATATATGTATTAAAACTTTTTTTTTTCTTTTAATATAGAGATATTTAGTTGGAATATATGCAAGTTCATTGATGGGTCCTACATACGCTGCAAAAGTCAAGGGCAAGCATCTACTCTTTAGACTTATTATCTTTCATTAATTTTGCTAGTTGGTTGGTGTACCCATTACCTATATGTGGTGCCCTTAAAAACCACTGTTTTTATACCCATGCTTCTAAGGCAAAAATGCATCAATTCTACACCACCCAATACTGTATACCCCATTTATAGCACCTACGTTTACTTTATTTTTCAATAATTTTTTTTTTTTTAATTTCTTGAAAAGAGAGACAATATTAAGGATTTTTCACATTTTTGTAAGTGTTTTTTTATTTTTTTTAAAAAAAACATAATTCTTTTACGCTCTCAAGTGCTCACGCCTTAACATGGTAGTTGCAAAAGAAGAGTTTGTAGATGGGATTAAAAAATGCTATGATGTAAAGCTGATGTAACAAGTGTCACATTAAGGAGAAGCACTAAAAAGTTTAAAAGAGAGTTTTTATAGTATTTTTCTTTTGTTGTTTTAAAAATGGATAACTTCACTTAGAATCTCTGAACTACCATGCATTTTGAAAAATCTCTCTTTAAATTTCAAAAACTCTCAATTTCACTTCTTGAACTTTCAATTCGATGCAATTAACTTCCTCTGTTAATTATTGCCATTAAACCCTAACAGAAACAACTAAAAAGACCAAATTACCTTTTTTTTTTTTTTTTTTCTTCTTAATTCTGAATTTAAAATTAAGGTTAAATTTAAAATTTTACAAAAGTTTTAAGGGTATAAAAGTTATTTTATCACTTTTAACATTTAAAAAGTGACAAAAGATAATAAATTACATCAAATTAAAAGTTCGAATAATAAAATTAAAAAATTTTAAAATTTATGAAGCCTTTTCAATTCGCGTCAAGTAGTTTAACAAACAGCATTTGTTATTATTATGACCATTTACAAAGGGACAGGGGGGAGGTTCCCTTAGGTTTGGGTTGGTTTAAAGGCGCCCTACTCACTTGAGTCCAAATTATTAGCTGTAAGCTTGTAAACGTGTGGACTTACTTAAGAGGCCCCTTTGACCCTACCTATCATCTTCAACAAAAACATGAAGCCAGCTAGCTACTAATGCCTTTCATCTCTCCCATAATGCCATCTTTGATTGTCAAAAAGTCTCCATTTAAGTTAACACTAAAAAGCTTTGTGTGGCTTTGCAGCATTCACATCTGGCACTGCCCACTGCCTCTCTCATGATTTTTTGATGCCACGTGGCCCATCACAAGCTTGTTACTAGCAACAAGTTATATATATATGAACTGGGATTTTCTTAATTATTTTTTTACTATAACATAGGATTGGGGAAGATGTAGATAAGACCTTTTGAATATTCAAAGAATGAGGTAAATAATTTTTGGGCAATTGTTTTTATGTGTGATGGTTTATTATTTATTAATGTGTAAGGGGACAACAAGAGAAAGTAGAAATAAAATAATTAAAAAAACATGCAGTGAGTTATAAAAGAATTTGTTAGGCTATGTAGAGCATAGTTTGTATCCGATCCGGTTCGATATTGGAAGCGCTACAGTTTAAATGAGATTTTTTTTGACCCGTTTTGATGTTTTGACTTGGTGGTCGTACTTATAGTCGCTTCTAACTTTAGGATTTTGTACATATATAATTGATATCTCTTATATTTTTTTTTTTAAAAATAGTAAAACCTCTTTAAAACTTTGTAAACGTATTTTATGATGAAC
>NC_081547.1:9310197-9312040 GCF_901000735.1 Corylus avellana | reverse complement strand
AAAAAAAAACAAATACAAACTAGAACAGTACACAAAATAAAAAATAAAGATATGGAGGAATATGGCACGTCAGCAGTCCACAATGGGACCCATGGGCCCACAACGAGATGGGCTTGACACAGCAGCGACATTAAAACAGTTTGAAGTTTACAAGTTAGAAGAATAATGGGGTGTTGGGCAGCTAGCCGAAAGGAACAAGGAGTTTATCTTTACAATGTTATAACTAACTGTTATGGATGAGTTTGCCACATATTTTGTTAGCCTTTCTGATCCTTCGATTTGGTGGGCTCCCCTGGCCTCCTCAATCCATTGCAATAGTGGTTAACTACAAATGCATGGGCCTCTTGCTTCACCCAAAATTAACAAATTAAAAAAAAAAACAAAAAGAAAAAGAAAATACTCATACTAAAATACAATATAATCCAGCAAATATTAGGAAAAGTAAATAATAATGAATAAAAAAAATCGATTACTGGGTGTAAATGAAAAATAAAAAGGATGGATGGCATTGAATTTGGGTGAGACCAAAGGCGCACCCTCAAACCAAGGTGATCCATAACCTGACTCGAATAAGACTCAAACTGGTCGAACTCATATCTTAATTTTTACTGAACCACTTGAGAATTAACCTGAGATCACTAAATCACTACCTTGAATGGTACATGTTAGCCACTTTCAAAGATCCAATCTAACAACTAATTAATATAAGAGTTAAACATTTAGAGTAGAGACAATTAACACCTAATCCACGAATCCATTTAATTGTCGTGGAGTTCCACACGGCAATCAAATTGTCATAAAACCGTAAACATGATGATGTTTGCAACATTATTATATTGTAACATCATTGACACATGTAGTCTCATGCATGCCAAGCAAATTGATTATAAAATTGGTTAACGAAAATGATTGCTACAAACTTATTATTATAATTGTCTTCGGTGGACCAACAAGGATTCTTTTCGCCAAATAGGGGTGAAATAGCGGTTGCGGTTAGCGGTTAGTGGCTAAAACCGCTAACCGCAACCGCCTAGGCGGTTAGTAAATTTTACTAACCGCCTCCACTAACCGGGTAGTGGTTAACCGCCTAGGCGGTTAACCGCCCGGTTAGCGGTTAACCGCTTTGGAATAACCGCTTTTTTTCTAACTGCTTTTTTTGGGCTTTTTTCTTTGGACCGATTTTGGACCGGGTTTTAGGCCGGTTTTAGGCTCACTTTAAACATTTTTTTTCTCATTTTAAACATTTTTTTTTTCCCTTTCCATGGCCATTTTAGCATTAAAAATTGCTATATACTAAAATCTTGTTGGCCACCTTCTACAAATCTACACATCATATAATATACAAATAAAATTACAACAAAATCATCACTTCACTTGTAGTCTTATACATAAACTCACAAGCAAGTTCATAAACTCACACATAGAAATAAAATAAAACACAAACAAATTCATAAACTCACAGGCAACCAAAAAAACCAACATATATGGTTAAACTTGAAGCTTGAGGTTCATTTCAATCAACCAAAAAAAGTTCATAAACTCACAACTTATTGTTATTATATATATATAATATATAAATATATATTATATTTAAAAAAAAGCGGTTAGCGGGTAGCGGTTAGCGGTTAGCGGATTTCCAAAACCTACTAACCGCTAACCGCAACCGCCTAGGCGGTTAGCGGTTTTTACTAACCGCTTTCAAAGCGGTTAGGCGGTTAGGTGGTTAGCGGTTAACGGTTATAACGGTTAGCGGTTAGCGGTTGCGGTTAGACGGTTTTAAATTTCACCCCTATGTGCAGGTAACTTTTTAACATGTTGCGAATTATATATTTATAATCTTATT
>NC_081547.1:9295602-9310097 GCF_901000735.1 Corylus avellana | reverse complement strand
CCTCATTAAAATATTAATTTTTTTAATTTTAAAATTTAAATAGAAAATAAAAAAATAGAAAGGACAAGAGTGGCCGAACCATCCCATAGGGGGTGGCCGGCCACCCCATCTTGCCTGGGGGTGGTTCGGCCACCCCCAAACTGGCTGTATGGGGGTGGCCAAACCACCCCCTTGGGCCATGTGGGTGGTTTAGCCACCCCTAGACCGATCGCGAACCACCCCCAGGCAAAATGAGGTGGCCGGCCACCCCTTATGGGGTGGTTCTACCACCCCTGTCCTTTTATTTTTTTATTTTTTTTATTTCAGATTTAAATTTTAAAATTAAATTAAAAATAATAATATTTTTAATGAGGTGAGACAGTGCGTTTTGACCTGACGGCAGGAATTTCATTGTTATTTCGATTGAGCCAGTGAGTAAAAAAAAAAAAAAAAAAACTTAGGAATTTAAAAATTTTGGAGAGTTGACCCAAGGACTTTAGATATATTTTCCCTAAATGAAATAGTAAATATCAATAACTAAAATGTTGATGCCCGTACTTTCAAAAATTTAATAATAAAAATAGATAAATATAATTTTTTTTTTAGATATTTTGACTAATAAATTTGCTAATGCCGACTTAGAAACTTGCTCATAGGCTATGTAAATTGGATGATAATTTGACATAATTTCTGAGGGAGGTGACGGGACCAAGTTGTTATCCCACTACTATTAATTAGTTGTCATTGTTGCTTTGTAATTGACACACAAGCTATCAATCATGTCCGCAAATTTGAGAAACCAGCACTTGATTTAAAGCAAAAATGTCATTTTTTTTTTCTTTCTCTTTTTGGGCATTCAAGCAAGAATGATATGAACGTAGCTAAAATATCACTTTATGTTCATTTATCAATAAATAAAACTAAGCTGATTCCTTTCAAAAAGAATATATATATATATATATCACTTGGGTTCCGTATACCAAATGAAAAAGAGAACTAAGAGGAATTAATAATATATTAATATATGTATTAAAACTTTTTTTTTTCTTTTAATATAGAGATATTTAGTTGGAATATATGCAAGTTCATTGATGGGTCCTACATACGCTGCAAAAGTCAAGGGCAAGCATCTACTCTTTAGACTTATTATCTTTCATTAATTTTGCTAGTTGGTTGGTGTACCCATTACCTATATGTGGTGCCCTTAAAAACCACTGTTTTTATACCCATGCTTCTAAGGCAAAAATGCATCAATTCTACACCACCCAATACTGTATACCCCATTTATAGCACCTACGTTTACTTTATTTTTCAATAATTTTTTTTTTTTTAATTTCTTGAAAAGAGAGACAATATTAAGGATTTTTCACATTTTTGTAAGTGTTTTTTTATTTTTTTTAAAAAAAACATAATTCTTTTACGCTCTCAAGTGCTCACGCCTTAACATGGTAGTTGCAAAAGAAGAGTTTGTAGATGGGATTAAAAAATGCTATGATGTAAAGCTGATGTAACAAGTGTCACATTAAGGAGAAGCACTAAAAAGTTTAAAAGAGAGTTTTTATAGTATTTTTCTTTTGTTGTTTTAAAAATGGATAACTTCACTTAGAATCTCTGAACTACCATGCATTTTGAAAAATCTCTCTTTAAATTTCAAAAACTCTCAATTTCACTTCTTGAACTTTCAATTCGATGCAATTAACTTCCTCTGTTAATTATTGCCATTAAACCCTAACAGAAACAACTAAAAAGACCAAATTACCTTTTTTTTTTTTTTTTTTCTTCTTAATTCTGAATTTAAAATTAAGGTTAAATTTAAAATTTTACAAAAGTTTTAAGGGTATAAAAGTTATTTTATCACTTTTAACATTTAAAAAGTGACAAAAGATAATAAATTACATCAAATTAAAAGTTCGAATAATAAAATTAAAAAATTTTAAAATTTATGAAGCCTTTTCAATTCGCGTCAAGTAGTTTAACAAACAGCATTTGTTATTATTATGACCATTTACAAAGGGACAGGGGGGAGGTTCCCTTAGGTTTGGGTTGGTTTAAAGGCGCCCTACTCACTTGAGTCCAAATTATTAGCTGTAAGCTTGTAAACGTGTGGACTTACTTAAGAGGCCCCTTTGACCCTACCTATCATCTTCAACAAAAACATGAAGCCAGCTAGCTACTAATGCCTTTCATCTCTCCCATAATGCCATCTTTGATTGTCAAAAAGTCTCCATTTAAGTTAACACTAAAAAGCTTTGTGTGGCTTTGCAGCATTCACATCTGGCACTGCCCACTGCCTCTCTCATGATTTTTTGATGCCACGTGGCCCATCACAAGCTTGTTACTAGCAACAAGTTATATATATATGAACTGGGATTTTCTTAATTAATTTTTTACTATAACATAGGATTCGGGAAGATGTAGATAAGACCTTTTGAATATTCAAAGAATGAGGTAAATAATTTTTGGGCAATTGTTTTTATATGTGATGGTTTATTATTTATTAATGTGTAAGGGGACAAAAAGAAAAAGTAGAAATAAAATAATTAAAAAAACATGCAGTGAGTTATAAAAGAATTTGTTAGGCTATGTAGAGCATGGTTTGTATCCGATCCGGTTCGATATTGGAAGCACTACGGTTTAAATGAGATTTTTTTTGACCCGTTTTGATGTTTTGACTTGGTGGTCGTACTTATAGTCGCTTCTAACTTTAGGATTTTGTACATATATAATTGATACCTCTTGTATTTTTTTTTTAAAAAAATAGTAAAACCTCTTTAAAACTTTATGAACGTATTTTATGATGAACCATGTAAATCTCTGTGGTTGCATATCACTTATTCTAAAGAATAAGATAGATTTCCTAATTCATGCAGCCAGTACAACTACCGTTCAAAAGAGTTGTGAGCTTCTAAATTATCTCCACTCCAGCGCATGAGATCTAATCGTACATCTGCAGATTAATATATATATATATATATATATATATATATATATTAACTTTTGTTCAGGTTTACAGCTCGCATGCATGCATGTTTGAGTGGTAAACATGGCAATGGAAGATGCTGATGATGTAAGCAACTTTAGTAGTCAACTTTTGTGCAGGATCTCATCTTTGGTCTCCAGTCACTTCAATGGCCTACGATCTTTTTACTTTTCCTGTATCCTCAATCCCTCTGCTGCAATTGTCCCCTGGGGGTTATTGATAATGGTTGTGTCTTCTAGTGTGTGATGAATCCTGGTTCTTTCATTGGACTATTATACTGTATGGTCACTGCATTCATTGAAGCTGCTTGCATTCATGGTCCCCAATAGACTCATGGACCATGGTCCTTTTTCTTTTTTTTTTCTTTTTTTCTGAAAAAAAAAAACAAATACAAACTAGAACAGTACACAAAATAAAAAATAAAGATATGGAGGAATATGGCACGTCAGCAGTCCACAATGGGACCCATGGGCCCACAACGAGATGGGCTTGACACAGCAGCGACATTAAAACAGTTTGAAGTTTACAAGTTAGAAGAATAATGGGGTGTTGGGCAGCTAGCCGAAAGGAACAAGGAGTTTATCTTTACAATGTTATAACTAACTGTTATGGATGAGTTTGCCACATATTTTGTTAGCCTTTCTGATCCTTCGATTTGGTGGGCTCCCCTGGCCTCCTCAATCCATTGCAATAGTGGTTAACTACAAATGCATGGGCCTCTTGCTTCACCCAAAATTAACAAATTAAAAAAAAAAACAAAAAGAAAAAGAAAATACTCATACTAAAATACAATATAATCCAGCAAATATTAGGAAAAGTAAATAATAATGAATAAAAAAAATCGATTACTGGGTGTAAATGAAAAATAAAAAGGATGGATGGCATTGAATTTGGGTGAGACCAAAGGCGCACCCTCAAACCAAGGTGATCCATAACCTGACTCGAATAAGACTCAAACTGGTCGAACTCATATCTTAATTTTTACTGAACCACTTGAGAATTAACCTGAGATCACTAAATCACTACCTTGAATGGTACATGTTAGCCACTTTCAAAGATCCAATCTAACAACTAATTAATATAAGAGTTAAACATTTAGAGTAGAGACAATTAACACCTAATCCACGAATCCATTTAATTGTCGTGGAGTTCCACACGGCAATCAAATTGTCATAAAACCGTAAACATGATGATGTTTGCAACATTATTATATTGTAACATCATTGACACATGTAGTCTCATGCATGCCAAGCAAATTGATTATAAAATTGGTTAACGAAAATGATTGCTACAAACTTATTATTATAATTGTCTTCGGTGGACCCAACAAGGATTCTTTTCGCCAAACACCCCCCCAAAAAAATAAAAATAAGAACAATAATGATTTCTATCTTGTAATTATCTTCTACTCCACGATTTCTTTAAAGGCTTGCATGCTAGCTTGAACCTTGCTTTAAGCTAATGTGGAGGTGAATCATAATTAGAAATGTTACTATAAGTGGGAATGAACAAGCTACTATATATCTATATTTTTAGACAATTTATTTATTTTGGGAATTTCATTAATGATTTCCATCAAGTTCTTGCTAGTTTTTCAGCCACTCAACTGAAACGATAATTAGCATGGCTAGGGTTTTCTTTACATTTACTCAAACATGTGCATGGCGAAATTTTGGTTGGCAATTAGTTTTGGTACTTAATAAATTATTAGCAACTTTGCAATAGAATATATATATATATATATAACATCATTTTTCAGCTGCATGACAAAAAAACATGACAAAAAAGTCTCCATCTCAGAATATGATATCTCACCTATCAACCATTTTTATTTATTATTATCGTTTTTGTTTTTTGGGTTTAGTACCGTCACCCATCTTTTTTTTAGATAAGAAAAATGTTATAGTTCTTCTTGGTGTTCTTCTGATCCTATATGAATATTGTTTTCTAAAAAAAATATGAGGGATTGATGGGGTAAATTTTTTTTTTTTTTTGTGTGTTTTTTCAAAAAACAATATCCACGTATGATCAAGAGAACACTAAAAAAAACGGTAACATTTCTCTCTAGACAAATAGAGATATTTTTACACCAATCTTGTGCGAAAAACTACGGAAGACAAGTCATTTCCTTTCCCGTTTCCCTAATAAGCAGCACTTCGGTACCATGAATGTGTCGGTTTAGCTATAAACATTATAGAAACATTCAAATCATATTTGTATTATAAAGATTAGTATTAATATTATTATAATGGACAAAATTTTCCTCTAAATTGACACTAATTTAGTCTAGTATATATATATATATATATATATATATATATCATTAAATTAGTAAAAAACGATAAATTTAATCATTTAATTTATATTCTTATTTAATTCTAAAGTCTTTGATGGTACTCTCAAAACCGTTGGGATCTTTATGGTTGTATGAACCAACTGAGTTGCCTTTGGAGATCGACCAATGCCGCAAAGTAGTTCACCACCCTACCTAATTTAACATGAACTTCAACCTTCAAACCTAATCTAACCTCATAAATGCCAATCCAACTGGAGCCAATTTATCTCATGTTCTAACCACTGTGCCCTTTTGGTCAAAGTTACAGCTAGCCATTGGGGACCATGGTCTCAACCACTAAAGCCCTAGAAGACAGTTTTGGTACTCCCAAGCCGAACAAAAGGCTAACCAATAATAGGTTAAAGCTATATATGGGCCTGACCAGTGACCACTACAGATTCTGTCTAAGAAGGTCCAACCATACCCAGATAGGTACTTTCTGTACCCATATAGACCAAAGACTCCAAAAAAAAAAAAAAAAGGCAAAAATAATGGTTCAGAAAAGATGAAATAATAGTTATTGGAGGCTTGGAGCTAATTGAGGTAGCCAGCTAATGATATTGATTGAGCTATATCTTTCAAAAAGGTCCATTTCAATGGAGGAGTAACATGACACCTAAGGTTATCTAAATTTGTGAAGAACAAGCCCCTAATTATTTCTATCACTAAACAAGACAATGCTAGCTTTTGCTTTCAAGCAATTAACAAGGTGGCTTTGGCTCTCAACTCTCATCCATTTGAAAAAGTGGCATAGGATAATAGGATAGGCCCTATCCTCCCAGCATGCAAGAGTGATTAGTTCTTTTCACAACGTCAATTTATTTATTTAAAAAAAAAAAAATTAGAAATTTTGTTAAAGAAAGGAAGTCCAGGTCACCAAATTCAAGTGAGATGCTGCAAAAGATCGTGACGACTTTATCTTGCTATGGTGATCGGATTGCCACGTATATATTGAAAGAGGAGTTGACCAAGAGCCACATCCAGAACATTATCTAATGAGGAGTCACATATATTTGTGTGTGGGGGTGTTTTTGTATTTTAATCGCCTTATCTGTAAAGTTTTTGTGTATCACTCTTTCTGTTGAGGATCTTAGTGGATCCACGTAAATGAGAGAAACCACATGCATTTGTTTTATTCTTTTTGATGGAGATGTGTATTAAAGAATATAAAAAAATCTACCCCATTGACAACTTGAGAGATTATGCATTATCCGGAAAACATGGTCCTCCCACGTACGTACGATTGCAAACTCATTTAGAAAGGTTAGAAGCTACATTTTTATCTCAAAATGTTAACGTGATAGTAAGAGTGTTTGTTTGTTGAATTTGGGTTATGTCGAGACTCGAGTAATGAATATATATAAAACTATATAAGTGAGCTATAATCCGATTCATTGGATTAAATGAGTCAGAACCATCAACTATATATAACTTGCTAATTTTGTGTTAGGTTCGTGTCTTTACGGGTTGTGTCAAAAATTGCAAACCCAGCGTGACAATCTTAACCAACCCTTGGATCATTTCTTGTTAACAAAATAATAATAAATAAATAAATAAACAAGAGTTTGTTGAAAACTTGGAAGTGTCACATCAGTATTGTGGAATATCTGTATAATAAAAATGTGATTTCTAACATTTCTCGTATGCACTTCATCTAGGTGCTGAAATGCAAAAGACTCCAAGTAGCTCCATCAAGTCAACGGGCACATCGTGCTATGATTTATCTGTCTCTCCATACCTTTCAGCTCTCTACTCTCTCATGAGAGCAGTTTTCCCTTTTCTCTGTAAAACTCTCCACCTCCTTCGTGAGAGCTCTAAACCGTCTCTGTTCTGCTATTTCCGGGGGAGGAGGTAGAGACTTTGTTATCTCCCTTCTCCCCTAGCCTCATTCCCTTCGCGTAGTGTAGCAATTTCTCCTTCCCCCTTCGTTATTGATCTTCTCTTTTTTTCTTTCTTTTTTACTACTAAGCAATTGTGATGCCATTCCTCCTTCCCCATACCTCTTCACCCCGCCTGGTCGTCTTCCTTTGGCCATGCTTCACCCCCAGTTGTCGTGCCGTTCACGATTCTATGGTGGATCTCATATCCAGATCTCTCCAAGTTAGATTTATCGCCCTCCGTTCCTCCATAGCTCCAATATGCCACACCATTATGTTCATCGGCCTCCCAGCTTCCTGCCTCTACCACTATCCTCTTGTTCCAATAACGACATGCCACCGTGTGGTCATCACGTGTCCTCCGAACTACTGCTAGAAGCTCTTTCGCCGGTCTCATTCTGCGTTGTGCTCTATTGAAGTTGTTGCTTAGTGGGCTTTATTATTCCTTTTTTTCCTATATTTTTCTTTTTATTGTGCTTGCAGCTTTATTTGTATTTTGCTGCTTTTGTGTGTTTGTGGGTTACTGTCTCCCAATTCTTTGGTGATTTGATCTTTTTATGGAGACTTTTGTAACCGGATTAATGTTGGTACCTCTTTACTCTTTAGTCCCTACATCGGACTATGAGAGTCCATATTCGGTTTCAGTCTTCTTCCAGCATTTGTTGTTTTCTCTAAGTGGTGGTTCAGATACGTTTACCTTAATCTGTGCCTATTTTGTTTCTATAATCGTCTTGTGCGGCCCCTTGAGAGGACCATATCACTTGTTTGACCAATTTCCTAATATTTGTATATATTTTTTCGTAGGGTTGTATTTTGTTTTGGATTTGTTGTTGGGAAGCCACCTTTTTTTCATTTTTAGGATCACCTACTCTCTTTTCTTTTTGAATCATAAGCGGAAAAGATCTTCCCTTATAACACATTTCCTTATTCAACAGGACTATTCATTTTCCATCAAACACCTAAATGCACATAATTCAACATTTTCTCAGCACACTTGCTAACATTGCCTAGTGGCGGAGCTAGACATTTCATATTAGGGGTGCAGCTAAAATTTTTTTGGCGTCCTAAAAATTTTCTTAACCCTAAAAATTTGGTAATTCATACAATATATGCATCACAAAAAAATATCTATAAAAGTTCAAAAATATGTGCTTAAATTGATATATTAGAAATGTAACATGTTAGCACTATATCAAAATGACAGAAATACAAAATTTTTTTTGGCGTCCTAAAAATTTTCACAACCCTAAAAATTTGGTAATTCACACAATATATGCATCACAAAAAAATATCTATAAAAGTTCATAAACATGTGCTCAAATGATATATTAGAAATGTAACATGCCGGCACTATATCAAAAAGACAGAAATACTACCAAAAAAAAAAAAAAAAAGTGTCTAGAAATGCACTTTACGGTCTCTTAGAAGTATAAAATCATCGATTATCGAATCTAAATCGAAAAATCCATTTAGATTTAGATGCCTATTGGTTTTCCCATTTCTGGATAACCAGACTCCATAGATACATACATATAGGTTTACGGTCTCTTAGAAGTATAAAATCATCGATTATCGAATCTAAATCGAAAAATCCATTTCGATTTAGATGCTTATTGGTTTTCCCATTTCTGGATAACCAGACTCCATAGATACATACATATAGGTTTACTAACTTCTATTCACTTTTCTAGGCAACCAAACAGAAGATAATTAAACGAAAACAACAAAAAAAATTACAAATGGAAAAGATAAATATGTGAGAATTAATAATTAGAGCGATCAGTTCAAGACCTAATTTGTCAGCTGCATCATCGAGTTCGATCGTTCCCACCCATGCCCAGTGTAACACCCCGATCCCATATTGGGAAGATGAGAAGAAGCCCACATAGAGTGGGTAGTTTATAAAGATAGTCATGGGTGCTAAGTCCCACATTGCCTAGTTACTAGGTGAAACTGGGCTTTATAATGAATTCTAGGGAAACTCCAAATTGACTAGTCCTTTTGGGGTAATAGCGCAGATGTGGCTAGCGCTTTTCCCTGGGTCGTTACAAGTGGTATCAGAGCCACCTACTAACGCCAGGCCATGTGGTATTAGAGCACTGCATGACGTAGCCCTGACGAGGACGTCAGAATTTAAGAGGGGGAGTTTGTAACACCCCGGTCCCATATTGGGAAGATGAGAAGAAGCCCACATAGAGTGGGTAGTTTATAAAGATAGTCATGGGTGCTAAGTCCCACATTGCCTAGTTACTAGGTGAAACTGGGCTTTATAATGAATTCTAGGGAAACTCTAAATTGACTAGTCCTTTTGGGGTAATAGCGCAGATGTGGCTAGCACTTTTCCCTGGGTCGTTACACCCAGTGCACCATACAACCTCAAGAAACTAATAACATAAATCGAAAAAATCAAAAATAAAACTAAGTAAAAGAAAGAAACTAGAACAAAAATCTAACACAAAAGCAACTGGGAGTTAGAGAGGAGGAGTTACTTTGCTTGGTGATGATGATGGTGGTGCCTAGACACAATATGGGACAAAAGATCCTCAACCCTACTTTGCTTAACAACCTTATTGAAGATAGCAAGGTAAAAATTGTGTTGAGAAGTAATGGTAGTACTAGTAATATTGGGGGTACCGTGTCTTGGGTAATGGGTAGGTAAAAATAATTTTTTTTTCTTTTTTTTTTTTTTTGGGTGGGAAAAAAAAAAATTTTAAAAATCTTTAGGGGTGCCATGTTACCCCCAAAGAGTGCTGTGGCTCCACCACTGACATTGCCAAACCCTAATTAGTGAAAAAATTCAAAAGAAATTACTAAGCCATTGTTAAAATTAGTATGTTGAACTACTTTTCCTTGCTTTTAAAGCCAAGTAGAAAATAAAACACAATAAATAATATTAATAATAATAATAAGAGTGCAAATGCACCAACCTCCTTCAGCATTAAAACATTTAAAGTTGAAATTAATACTTCGATTAGTTAGCTAGAAAGTGTTGGAACTTCCCTATCTAAAACCTATTTCATTCATTAACATTATATACAATCAAGCATAACTTTCAGTCTCTATCAAGAAACCGAAAGCACATATACATAACAAAGTTCAAAACTTTTTTTTCTCTGAACTGTCCAAAGTTTTCTTAGCAACCAAGCAACCAACCACGGACAGTGAATTACATATTAACAAGCATGTATAATTTAATGATTGAGATTCAAAAAGAGCTTTTAAGAGTGACAACATTAAAAGGTCATGATTTTGCATTTGGTGGGATTTGTCCTCAAAATTCCTACTCATCGCCTCCACAGCAAGTCTTTTCTATTCCTTTGTCTCTATTTTTACCTCATCAAAACCACTTCAAACCAGACACAAAAAGGTTAGATTTTTAATTGGGTTATTTAGTCTCCAAAACAAGTGATTTTGTAATTTGTGGCATTGGGTAGATTTGTATTTAGGATATGGGTTGAAGAATGGTCAAGAAAATCAAGTACAAGAAGCTTCGTGTGCAAGGTCACCTACTGACATTCAGACAAGTCCCTAGGAAAGAGTTTCGTGCTTGAAGAAATTTGTGGGCTTAACTCATCTCATAAAACCGGTTCAATAAGAGAGGGTTGCTTGCTCTTTATAGACATGCTCAAGATCTTGTCCACAAGCAATGTGAAATTATTCATCAACACCCTTTCTCACGTGCAGGCTAGTATTTTTTCTGGTCCTTGTCACTGAGTAAGTAGTGTGGGCCCTATTCGTCCTATGGTAGGTTCTGATACCATGAAGAAATTTGTGGGCCTAACTCATCTCATAAAACCGGTTCAATAAGAGATAGTTGCTCACTCCTTATAAACATGCTCAAAATCTTGTCCACAAGCAATGTGAGATTATTCTTCAACAATGCTGACCCGTTCTTGCATGTTCGGACAATATGGTGGAATGCACGCATGTCTAGACATGGAGTAACAAAAAGTTTCGTGTGTTGGTGCGTGCGCTCATGTCCAAATGAATTGAAGAACCCTAGCCTTCACCTTGTCTTAAAGACTCACCAATCGTATTCCCAAAACATATTCCTCACGCGTTCCAATTTCCGTTTCAGCATTTCATAGAACATGTTCTCTAGAACATGATAAGGCCTATGACTGTCTTAAAAATTATTCAAATATTTGGTGGTGAGTACTCGAAACATTGTCAATGATTCTACTTCTAACTCCTCAATTGCTTCCCCTTTTTGATGCACTGGTTTTTGCCAACAATTTCATGATTGCTATTTGGATATGAACCACACACTTCCTCTACTATTAAGAACATAAATTTCCTCGTTTTTAGCTAATGCATATGCATTTATCAAATTCCTAGGGTTAAACATTCTAATTGGTGTATCTTGTACATCCAAGCTACAAGATTCTGCCCACTCTTTCTGGCTTTGATTTTCTTCTTGCAACCTATGATTTGCCTCCATTGTAGGATCTACTGCTCTCATACCACTTGTAACACTTCTATTATTTTTTATGCCTTTTGGGTTGTATCTAATGAATATTTGGTGGTGGATTTGATGAATGAGTGAGTGAATGAAAACTTGATTGAATATGGAAATGGACTCTTTACAAAGAATAGGCAATTTCAAGAATGGCCCAACCTCCATTACAAAAGAAAGACTAAAAATACTCAAATTGACTCAATTTTTTCGATATCTTTTTCAATCCCTGGGCCTTTTATGGACTTTAAGTAAAGAAATAACTCTTACAATTGAAATGGGCTTAACTATCACTTGGATAGGCCTAACTTTCAATTAACCTAATAATAGCAAATGGGCTTCAACTATTTAGCCCAACTGCCGATATTAGACCCGTTGTCACATAATACTACCTTTTTTTTCTTTCTTTTTTTTTTTTTTTCAATCAGAAAAAAAAAAAGGTTGAAGTTAACAACAGAACATAAATTGATTCTTTTGTCAAAAGCCAAAATCAGTAGCTGACTTGGAGAAAATGTTAGTTTAAGTGTCGGTTCTTCAATAGATTAAGATTAACCCACAATAATACCCACAGCTTCTCCCAATTTAACCAAGTCGCCATGAGTAGGACTTCGGCCGTAACATATTCAGCAGATCCAAAAATAATTGATTTTTTAATTTAATTAATGATTAAGGGGGTTTATCATTTAAAGGGATGAAGACCACTCAAGAATTTTCAACGACAACAAATGTAATTAAGTCAATTTCAATAAACTTTCATATAAATACACTAACAATACTTGGTATTATATGAAAATCAAACCTCCTAGAGGGAGAAAGTTCATGCCAAATAAGCCATTTTGGAGTTTATACAAACAGTTTCCCAGCTCTGAGCAAAAGGAAACAATCTAACATTTTCTGACTGTTTTTTGGAAGTTATACATACAGATACAAAATTGGGTGTATCAGAATCCCAAGTAAGCCAGGGTTCAACTCCATCTTCATTCACTATCCTGCTTGCCTGCCTGGAAGGAGGGGATTGATAATTGAATCAGATCACTATGAACCAGCCAAGATAAACAGAACGATTGACAAAACTAGCAATGATTGTAATAAAATCCTCTTAACAGGATACACCTTGAAGAAACACACTGCAAATTCTATTCAAGTAACTCTGCTACTTTCTTTTTACTTTCTTTCTTTCTTTTTTAATCGCTTTACATATATATAAACTTTTTCGACTCTACAATATTACTCCAGGATATATGTAGAAAGGAGTGCAGAAAAGCTTTTATGAGTTGAAACATAATATAAAAGCCTCCACAAAAGAGTAATGCTACATACTACATAGATATCCCACAAATATTCTGTTAATGTGGCAAGGTTTAGCAATTATTGGATTTTTTTTTTTTTTTTAACAAGAGTTGATCCAATGGTTATCAAACCTTGCCATGTTAGCTTTATAGGAGATTTGCGAGATGTTTGTGCAGTATGTAGCATTATTCTCCACAAAACTGTCTAGTCCCGATTTTCATAATGTCTCAAAAAGGGGGACATTGTCAAAGGTCTCTTCTCTTTCTAGGCTATATAGAAGGATACCTTAAACTTAAACAAATAACCTCTATAATAGTTGACAAAAACAAAAGAAGAAAACAAAATTCCACCATTGAAAGGAAAAAAAACGCTCTGTGCATAATTGTTAACTTACTCCTTGCTTTCAAATCAACTGCAAAGAGGAATCAGTTGAGAATCCCAACTTTAGCATGACTTCTTCCAAACGTTTCACATTTGTGAGATAGAGATAACCAACCTACAAAATGTATAGTCAACGGGTTATGTTAAGAAGTCAAAAACAACTTCCTAAATCCTGACTCTTGACTTCTTCTAAGGATATCAAACCTAATTATGCAAGTTGGACAATAAATCGATTAAACAGTAGATGTCTATATAACACCATGCTGGAGTGCCTAAAGTCACAGAGCAACGAGATAATGTTACACCTAGCTCATAAAACTTTCTACATCTAGTATTGGTATTATAATAAAAACTCAAAACATATTCGCAATGATCATACTTGCCATTTTTGTTTATACGTATGATCCTATTTGAATTTTTCTCACTGCACGGAGAATAAGTGATGTAATCAGATGCACTTGTAAAGTTGTTCCGAGTAAGCATACAAATCTAACATGCTACTAATAGATATGTTTGACACAAGTCGTAATGCTTAAAATATGGTTAATTGTCAACTTCCTTTCTGAACCAACAAGTTTTTAAATAATGAGCATTCTAATGGAGATCAATATCATTTGAAGAAGACCACAAAGGAACAAGGAACAGACTAATGTCTCCAGTGAAGATGCTCTATTATAAACTGCTGCACCAGCACGTCTTTTTGTCCGTGTTTTAGCTGAACCGATATTCTTTCCCCAACGAAGAACATTTCTGCAGTTAGATGCATAAAGGTGGAACGTTACAATAGCAATTTATAGACACAAAGAATATGCCTACATAGTTTTAGGAATGAATTCATACAAATTTTAAAAACAAATCTCTTCTTTTAAAAACTTATATATAGTGCAGAACATATAGAAATGTTCTTATGGCAGAACAAATATGATTTTGCTGGTGATGGGATTCACTATTCATGCAAGCCTCCCCAACTTTTTTCACACCATATGCTGCTTGTGCTGCTATTTTTGTTTTATTGATATGAGATCTGAGTTGGACACACCATTCATGTCCAATATATAGCCCCTCAAAGACATTCTTCCAACTAATCTGTCAAACTTTGTACTTTTATTATCCCAAAAGACACCAATAGACAAATAAATTTTTTTTTTTTGATAAGTAATGACCAATAGACAAATTATGAAGTCTTTGTATTTAGTA
>NC_081547.1:9271508-9295502 GCF_901000735.1 Corylus avellana | reverse complement strand
GGAGAATAAGTGATGTAATCAAATGCACTTGTAAAGTTGTTATGAGTAAGCATACAAATCTAACATGCTACTAATAGATGTGTTTGACATAAGTCGTAATGCTTAAAACATGGTTAATTGTCAACTTCCTTTTTGAACCAACAAGTTTTTAAATAATGAGCATTTTAATGGAGATCAATATCATTTAAAAAAGACCACAAGGAACAAGGAACAGACTAATGTCTCCAATGAAGATGCTCTATTATAAACTGCTGCACCAGCACGTCTTTTTGTCCGTGTTTTAGCTAAACCGATATTCTTTCCCCAGGGAAGAACATTTCTGCAGTTAGATGCATAAAGGTGGAACGTTCCAATAGCAATTTATAGACACAAAGAATATGCCCACATAGTTTTAGCAACGAATTCATACAAATTTTAAAAACAAATCTCTTCTTTTAAAAACTTATATATAGTGCAGAACATATACAAATGTTCTTATGGCAGAACAAATATGATTTTGCCGGTGATGGGATTCACTATTCATGCAAGCCTCCCCAACTTTTTCCACACAATATGCTACTTGTGCTGCTATTTTTGTTTTATTGATATGAGATCTGAGTTGGACACACCATACATGTCCAATATATAGCCCCTCAAAGACATTCTTCCAACTAATCTGTAAAACTTTGTACTTTTATTATCCCAAAAGACACCAATAGACAAATAATTTTTTTTTTTTTTGATAAGTAATGACCAGTAGACAAATTATGAAGTCTTTGTATTTAGTAACATATTTTCCATTGGATTTTAAATAGGTATCATGACTTGATTCGCAATCTGAATATTACATGCGACTCACTTGAAGCTAGCATTAAATCCATTATAACTTCTGAGTAAGCTATAAAATCCGTATCAATTGCTTTTCAAGAACTCAACCTCTGTAGCAAACCCATTGAGCTTAAAAAGCCTTGTCACTTATTAGCACCTAGGCCATGCTGGACTATGTAAATGTCGTACTCTTAGAAAGTACACTTCAACAGACCATATCACTAGGAAGATATATTCCCATAGCTAGCACATCTCAATGGTTAAGGAATATCTACTTGGTTAAGTAAGCAAGTTATAGTGTTGGCATGTGCATGTGCACAAGTTCATCCTCCTTTTAGAAGAACTCCATCTACTTCTCACTAGGGATGACTCTTGTAGTAGTTTCCAGTTGATGATATGTTTACTATACATGTCCCTATAAGCCACAAGATACTTCAACATATCATGATCATCCTAATTCTATCTAGTAAACCAATTAAGTTTCCAGGTTGTCCACTCATTTTCATCTTCCATAGGAGAGCCCAAGTCCTCCTTTGATCAATTCCTTGACCTCAACAAATATATCCTTCTTCCTACCACCCACCTACCAAAGATTCTATGTTTCACCAATTCTTGTCCTTAAAAATTCCCAAAAACTTTTGGGTGAACCGATATTGACCATGTCCAAGTGAAATGATCGACCAAACTTTACCTCACCTATTTAACCCTGCATCCTCAAAACATATTTTCAACCTCAATCAGCTATTCTCATTCAAATGGAATGGCCTTGAACACCCCGAGATGTTTGATTGTTTAAATTGAGAATGGCAAGCTCATTACTTGAGATAGAGATCCATGTTAGATTATTGTTATATGCTTCCAGACCTCTACACAGAGAACAAAGGCATATAAAAGAAAATTGCATTTGAAGTCTTTACAAGATGAAGGTTTCATAGAGACAAAATTATAAAAATTTATGGAGACCATAAAATCCTTTAGTACCTTTCTTCTTCTGATAAGTAGTTCTCATTAAGAAGTTTCTGAAGCAATGCATCCTGAAATGCAACAAATGCAAATGTTAATTTTTTTTTCTTATCCATTTTCATAAACCCAACAAAGCAAAAGCGGAATGTAATTAAACAGAAAATCACACAATTAACAACAGCACGCGCAACGATTCTGGACCGACGAAACAGTCCCACACAAATAAACAAAAAATTAAATCCACATGTTAGCAAGAAAATCAATAGCAGAAAATAGAAAGGACAAGCACACTCTATCACTTTCATTTCCCAACATGCCTATGGGGAGTAGGTCCATATTCTGACTCTAACACAGGTATCCTCAGGAATAAGGACTTCTTATGTGTATTTCAACTCAAATGTCCAGAGGATGTCAGAACATATCTTACTTGTGCTTCACAACGAACAACTGCTGTCACACGATCATTGTATTCTTCAATATTCAGTGGAGGAAACAAAAAGTGCCTGCGAGCATATAGCTGCATATTTTAAGAAATAATGGAAGTAAGAAATGTAGGAATATTAAACTTTACCAGGAAAGAAATCATGTTAGTCATTACATTGCAAATTAGGCACTTAATTGATATGTAGTTAGATATAGAGGTTTGAGACAACAAAAAGGTCGATATGCTTTCTCAAGAAGGTATCAACAATATATCTTTGAGACCCCTTAGATTGATTGATACATGAATACCTCACATGTTCATATATATACGTTTTTTTATTTTTTATTTAATTTTTTTTATTTATATATAATTAATCGAGATATCAATCAAAGTGTACATAAGAAGTATACAAGAGAACTAACTAGGTCGTAGAGGCAAAAAGAACAAGAAAATCACAATCACTAAAGGAGGCCTTGATCAAATGGCACTACGTACATAACTCAAATCAGAAACAAACCTCATAGATGCAATCGCCCACATATGCTAATGATGACGCATTGAACATGGATCGAGGCTTCTCCACTTTTGGAGGACTTGGCAACCATCGCTCGTATCCCAAGTAAAACTCATCCCGCTCCACTACTTCTAGAAATCAATAATTCAATTAAAAACATTATCACCAAATGCTCAGTTCAGTTCATTTCAATGAAAACCAGAATAAAATACAAAGAAATCAATAGTAACTTGGATATTAGGACCATTATCCTCTTTTTTCTTTCTAGGAGACAGTCAGCAACAAAAGATTGTTTTTTATTTTTAATTTTCAAAATATTCGTTTCTACTGCTAAAATGCTGGAAAAATGAAATAAACAGAAAGAAGATAAAATTCTTATATATTCAACAAACGGGACTTCTCGAAAACCAGAAAATTTCCGTTCACCTTCCTCGGGTTTCTTGGTAACCAAACAATATTCTTAGGACCCAACGAAACCCAAAACTCTATTCAAACACTTTGCTTCAGGTGACTTGAATTTCCATTTCCCACAAAACAAAAACACCATCAAACGCGAACTCAACGTTTTCTACGCCCGTTTCTTTTTCCTCACCCAATTTTCTCAGCAAACCAAATAAAGCACAAGCAAAAGAGCTCATTAAAATACCTCGACTACTGGGGCGCTTGAGGAGGTCCGAAATGGAGGGGCCCGAAGGGGTGGTTGGGACGGTTAAGGTGACGGTTGGTGGAGCTTTGGGGATTTTGGGGGCTTTTCTTGGGGCGTTGGGGTTGTATGGGAGCCTCGGTTGCGTGTCCCATGAAGCTCTAACCGCCACTCTCATCAGTGAAGGTGCTGACAGGGTTTGCATTTTGGGTTTGTGTTGGGGAAATTTGTGGGAGACAAGGTGGGGTTTATCAAGAGTGGTTTTTACATTGATATTATTCTTTTATTTATTTATTTATTGTCAAAATTATGAGAATTCACTACAAATAGATTTTAACAAAAGAAAAAAAAAAGAAGAAAATAAATCTATGCTCTCTCTCTCTCTCCTAATTGTAATTAACTTAGTACAGTATCAAAATGAACTCACAAGTCTCTTAAGTATGCCAAAAAAAATAATTTAGTCTATATAGCCAAATTTCGTCAACTGACTTAACATATTCAGATAGCGTGAAACGTTTGAACAAATAAAATTATAATATGTATTATATTTAAGTAAGTGTCACATTAATGTAATCTATCAAATATTTTACATTAAAACAAATTGAGCTTAAGAAGATAAACTCTTCGTATCTTCCTCGCATTATGCACATTAGAGGATGTACCGGTGCAAACAAAAAATCAACGGTGGCATCAAGGTGACAAATTAACACTGGTTTTTACCTCTTTATTTATGATTGATGATAATGTGACACATTAAGGATTCTAATGGAAATTTATAATAAAAGTTAAATATAAGGAGTTTTTTTATTACTTATGATTACTATAAAGAGTGTAACATCACTTTTTAAAGTATAAGGGAGCTATTTGTCAAACCATCAAATTTAAAATGACAAATTTTGCATTTTTTTTTTCTTCTAGCCACTATACTTTTTAAAGATGATGCTATAGATTTTTGTTTCCTTATCTTTTAGATTTTTCTATTTAACAAAAATATTTCTTCTGTTCAATAACATTAATTTTTGACGAAAATTATTTACATTTTTTTTTTTTTTTGTTATTTAAAGTCCACTTAACCCCCTCAAATTAGCACCCCAATAACAATCTACCCCTCAAACTATCAATTACCACAATTTACTCCTAAAACTACAAAAACAATGACAATGTACCCCCAATGCTAGCAAAATGACGAAATTACTCATATAAATTTTCAATAAGTCTAAAATACCCTTAAAATTTTGAAAAAAAAATAATTAAAATTTATTATTTTTATTTTATTTTAGTAAGGGTAATTTCATCATTTTTTTAAAAAATTGGGAATACATTGTCATTGTTTTGGTAGTTTGGCTGGTAAATTGTCGCCATTGATAGTTTAGGGGGTAGATTGTCATGGAGGTGATAGTTTGAGGGGGTTAAATAGACTTTACATATTTATAAGGGGAAACTTCAGTTTGCCCTTCCCCCCGAACTTCCAGCCAATTTGATAAACACCCCCTGAACTTCCAAAACTCTCACTTAGGTCCCATGAACTTTGATTTGCTCTCATGTAAGACCCTTCTGTCTATCTGAATCGTCAAACCCAAACGGAAGTGCCCTCACGTGATTTTCACGTGGTTTTTTACCACTGACTTACCTATTTTGCCCTCATACTTACTAACCCTCACTCACCCTCACTCTTACAAAACCTCATTCATCCAAGCCACTCCAACCCCTAAGCTGAAGGCCCACTACCCAAGCTGCAGAAAAAATGTTGAAGCTGATGGTTTAGGGTTCCAGCCATCCATTAGAAGCCGAAGAAAGAAAGTCAAAGAAAGAAAGCTGAGGAACTAACTTCCAACGGCGAAGAATCCCACACGACTATAAGACCCAGTACCGTCGAAATCATCCACTGGCAAAATTACTCACTTTCCAATATCGGCGAGGTGACGATGGTTAAAGGTGGAGCACTTCGAGGGTGAGGTAAGCGATTCAGGATCGAGCTATCGAATTTGCAAATGTGAGAGCAAAACTATTGTCAAAACTGCATCAACAACTAAAAATCATGGCAAAAGGTTTTATGCTTGTGTAAATTAAGTGGTAAGATGTGTTTGAGAATTTATTTTTTCATAGAAATTTGCTGCTCATCCCATTATGTCTAAATCCTTTAGTAATGGGTTAAACCCTAATTTATGTGACCCTAATTTGTGTGATTATGCAGAATGAAACAAATTGTAATTGCAATTTTTTTAAATGGGTTGAACCAGAAATTTGTGTGTGCGATGATCAAGTAACGTCGATGTTGTTGGCGTGGCAGCACGATTTGAAGTCCTAAAGGGCAATGGAAGTCTTTAAATGCAAGATTGAACTTGCTGAGTACAAGTCAAAAATTGAAGTTAATGCTGCTAATTTTGCACTTAAACTTGAAAGGGTTGAGAATAAGTATCGTTCGACATAGCTGAAGTTTCGAGTTGCACTTGCATGTTATTGGTGTCTTGTTGTTGTATTGTTGTGTTTTTCTTTTTGTAATGGACTTGCATCAAGGCTGATGTTAAGCAGCTGAAAAAGACATTTTGTTGTCTTTATTTGTATTAGACTTGTATTAATTGACCATATCAATAGGTTTTTTGTACCCAACTATTATGTAATAGTTGGTATGGTTTGTATGAATTTTGTTGGAACAATTTTACAAGTATCCAAATGGATTTGTTCACTAAATTTATGGTCTTGTGACCGCAATTTCTCTTATTGCTTACTGTTGTGTTACCTTTATCTTTGGAAATAAAACATTGGCCAAATGTTGTCAATTGAACTCAATTTAAATCCAAAAGTTACACCATCCACATGTACTCAATTTAACCTAATTAATACCACAAAAACACTAAATGTATAAGCACTTCTAAACTAATCCAACTATCAAAATCATAACAAACACTATATATATATAGTCACAACTATTTAAGAAATTATATAGACAATACAAATCCAAAAGTATTCAATTTATCTACATGTTGCCAAAAATACATGACCATCATCTACAATTCATCCATTACAATGTTTACAAAATACCCCAAATAGTTACAAGCTGTAAGTGGTCAAACACAAAATAAAGTTGACACCAAAATATACATGACAACCACCTAGAATTCATCCATTACATTGTTTACAAAAATAGCCCAAACAGTTACAAGCAGTAAGTGGTCAAACACAAAATAAAGTTGACACCAAATAGCTACAAGTAGTTAGAGGTCAATCATTACAATGTTTACAAAATACCTCAAACATCTACAAGTTGTAATAAAGTTTAGGGTTTACAATGTTTACAGACCACCACAAACACAAAAAAGTGAGACAAACAGATGTTCACACAAAACATTCATGGTTCCTGCATTTTCTTCTTCCCTTTGTCCATTCTTAGAACATGTTAATCAAAACCTGGTGGATGGTTAGCAGCTGTCCCTTGGCAAATTTGTATGTCGAAATCATGTGGGGCTGTTCTAAATGTCATACTGCCAACTCTGGGAGGACTCTAAGAGCATAATGGTCCATCACCTGAAATTAGTGGTGGCCCAACAGGGCTGCCAGTCAGATCAACAACAAGCTTCTGTCTGTTGGCAGATTCTCTTCCACTTTTAACATGTTCCCTCAGCCTATTACCTGCCCTCGTCCTTGTTACCAATCCTAGGGTTCTTTTATTTTTGTTCCCAAAAATGGTAGA
This sequence comes from Corylus avellana, assembly GCF_901000735.1. Lineage (NCBI taxonomy): Eukaryota > Viridiplantae > Streptophyta > Magnoliopsida > Fagales > Betulaceae > Corylus > Corylus avellana. The sequence goes on along the minus strand of NC_081547.1, from coordinate 9,288,460 downwards.
TGCCTACAAGTTAGGTGTACAATTAGGCCCTTATATTTTTTTCTCCCTTTTAATTACATGGATATGAATAATTACTCACATTTTGTTTGTAGGCATAAGGTGTTGTTGTTCTGGTTGGTTGGGTGGCAACATGTGCATTTCCAGTAGAATGTGCTGCAGAAGTTGCTACTCCCACAGGCTGTGATGCAATTTCTGAACATGGCCTAAATGAAGCCTGTGTTGCAAGATGAGATGCAGGCTATAAGACATGAGGTGATGCAATCTTTGAGGCTAGCCTAAATGCAGGCTATGAGACATGCTGTGATGCCGGCTGTGAAGGTGTTTGACTTGTGGTTGATTGTGATCCCCTGCCCTTTTTGAACCTGATGGTGTGTTCACTCTTCCCCTTTTTCCTGACGGTAGTTGAAGTGGCAGTTGAAGATCCATCCAACTACAAACACAGAAAAAAATGAACAAATAAATAAATAATGAAATATGTAAACCAATTTAGTAAAATAAACAGTAAGCAGCAATTGTCAAATAACTTGAGTAGATACCATGCCTAAATTCCAGTCAGTTGATGCATTATCTCTGTAGTATTTTCTGACATGTGACCTTCTTTCATCTTGTCTCTGCCTAGCAATGCGTGACCTCTTGTTGTGGCCAAACTTCATGCAGTACCCATATTGATTCTTGTTATCCCCCTTCCTAATTGCATTAGAATTTCTTGGTTCATCAATAGCCCTTTCTCTTACTTTTTTAGGTCTAGTAGGAGCTGCCCTTGCCTTGGGTGGCTCAATCTTTGGTTGGTTGCTTGTAGGCCATTGCTCTTCACTTGGCACAGAGTAGACAACGTAGACATAAGCCTTGAAGTACTTTTTCTTGCCATAGTATTCACTCAAATATTCAATTGGTTCCCCACCTTGGTGTAAAATAACAAAAATTGCATGAGCACATGTGATACCAATCACATCCCATTTCCTACAGCTACAAGTACTAGCTTCCATATCTACAACAAATTTTCTCCCAAGGCACTCAAACTCAAATATACCCTGACCGGCATATGTACACCAACAATTACTGGCTTCATCCTCTTCTTTTCCTAGCTTCATAATCTTTGGCCCTAAGGCCTTCTCCATTGAACTTATCAACTCCTTCTTCCTCACATACATTCTCATCAACTTACATCTAATCCCTTCCAACATGCTCAAGATTGTTTGGTCATGAAATTTTTTGATCCATGAATTGAAACTCTCACAAGTATTGTTGTGTAAGAAGCTGGACTTACAATGTGTATTGAACCATCCCCAACACCAAGTGTTAGGATCTACCTTCTCTAAGTAGGCATGTGCATCCTTACTAACCATCTTTAGCTCATCCATTACTCCGTAGAACTCTATCTTTGTATAGGACGTGACAGTTCGCTAAAGAAGATCCTTCAATAGCACCCTCGGATGACTAGGGGTGAAATAGCAGTTGCGGTTAGCAGTTAGTGGCTAAAACCACTAACTGCAACCGCCTTGGCGGTTAACCGCTATGACGACCCACTTGATTAAAACGCGACTAATTTTTTTTTTTTAAAAGCATTACCCACAACAACGCGGATTGTCACAGTGGCATGGCGATACCGCAGTATGCCATGAACCCATGCATTAACTTGATTGACAATATCATATACCATACAGAGCTACATGCATCATCAATGATTCATTAGAATTCATATCTTTGCAGCAGAATATAAATAACATCAGACATAACATAACACATCAGAGCTAATTAATACATCTAAGTGATTAAAACTTACATACAAAAGAATGGCTATACAAAAGTGTCACATGTGACACAAGCCATATACAAAATAACAAAGTGTATGAATATACATGAATGCTCTACAAAAAGTGGGCTATCAACTAGTCCAACAAAATAAACATTCAATGTATTTAGGCCTCAGACACCGTGGTAACCTAGATACATGACCACAGGGCCATCGTCTATTGTCCCTATACCTGCATCAACAACTTCGTCTGCACCATGGGAATCACCACCACCAATGATACAGGCAAAATTATGAGCCTACCGTCTCCATAAAATAGAGACGCTCAGCAGTATAAAACTTGCTAGTTTTATCCAAAATAATAATTGAACTTTGTTTACACTTACAAGATTCATAGCTCAACAATAAAACATAGGAAAGTCATCATGCAATGTCTAGTTATAACAATATACATATATGTTCTGTCCCATACCAGTCACATATGCATATTGATACGTCTAGTATAAAAATCATACAAAACCGATCATTATCATCATACAATCATATGCTATGCATGCTCATGCTCATCATCTTGTGCCAGTTCCATTGTGAGGCCAACTCTATGATAGGAGACTTGTCATCACTACCGGGAGCCGTCACCTCGTTTCACTTATACATATGAGGCCAACCCTGCGGTAGGAGACTTGTCATCACTATCGGGAGCCGTCACCCCGTTTCTCTTTTACATATGAGGTCAGCCCTGCAGTAGGAGACTTGTCATCACTACCGGGAGGCGTCACCCCGTTTCTCTTTTATATATGAGGCTAGCACTGCGGTAAGAGACTTGGCATCACTACCGGGAGCCGTCACCCCGTTTCTCGTTATGCATGGGCCAGCTCGATGGTAGGAGACTTGTCATCACTACTGGAGTTGAACCCCATTTCCGTTATGCATGGGCCAGCTCTACGGTAGGAGACTTGTTATCGCTACCGGAGTTGAACCCCGTTTTCATATCAATGCTCATGCCATGTTCATGATAACAATACCTTGAACTCATATACTATCATAACTTATATTATAAAAATCATAGAATCATGTCATAAACCATGAGAACCATTCAATGCACATAACAACATAATCATCTCATTATCTTGTGAACTCATAAAGCTCATAGAAACATCACATCAAACATTCATCCAACACATCTCACAGAACATCATTAAATAGTCAGATAATCACAAAACACTTTACATCAATCATTCATCCAAACATCTTTTATACTTTAAAAATAGTATCTTTTTGCCCAATAAGTAAAATACTTACCTTGTTCGCTTGAGTACTCTCCGGTGAACTCTTGACTTAACCGCGATACACCTAAGCATTTACAACATAAACAATAATTAAGCTCTATTCTTAGCTTAACAACTCATACTCTATAAATATACTTGAGCACTACAAGTATCACGCTCCATTAGTTAACCCAATAATTATTATTCTACGACCCTATCATACTTATCTATTTACTACTTATCACATTAAATACTTATTTACTCTCTTATCTATGAAATATATATATTTCCATTCCCATTGTCGTTTACCCAAATTTATAATACTCATAAACACTTATAATGTCATATTAGAGCCTAAACCCCATAGGTATCAATGTCCATGGAATCTCATAAAAACCTAGGATTAATTAACACTTTAAATGTAATTAACTCATTCAAATTATATTCCTAGTGTTTACATACCAAAAGCCAAAAATTAATTCAAACTATATAAAATTAGGGTTATGTCCATATTTTACCAATAAGTAAAATTGGAGTTTCAACCCATTAAGTTAACAACCCGGAACTTGAATCATGCATAGCAATCTACTACACATAAAAGCCCCACATTAATTTTAGAAATTAGGTTTCTTATCAAATTTCCCCAATTTTTGGACCTAATTAAAAATCTTCTAAATCATTATGATTTCAAGCTTGATATCCAATGGGTAGAACAAAACTTTAAAGAGAAACTAAAGATTTTAACAATATAACAAAATTCCATTCAAGAACCCTAATCTTCGGACCCAAATCAAAGCCACACAAATCCACACAATTTCTAGCTTCTAATCTCACAAGCATAACGAAAATTACAAGGAAAGACTAAACTATTTAGAATTGTAAGATTTACCCCCACAACCTTTAATTTATCTTTCTTGATTTCATGTTTCACCCTTACCATTTATTTCAACTACAATTTACCTATACATATAATTATTTACCACATTATGACTTATTATCACACTTCACACTAACATTATTATTAGTTAATCTCTGTATCACTTAAAATTTGTATTACATAAATATATCATCGTTAAATAATATTGCTATTATATTATTATCTCACAAATATTATTATTATTATTATTATTATTATTATTATATCTATTATTCTAAATCATCTCATGTGCAATTTATAACATTAATTAATTTAGATTACTATGAGGTTATTAATAATAAACTTAATAATTATCTTGGGCATTACAACCGCATCCGGCTAACCGCTTTTTCTACTAACCACTTTTTTTGGGCCAGTTTTGGACCCGTTTTAAGAATTAGGCTTTTTTGGGCTCACTTTAAACATTTTTTTTTTCCTTCTTTTTGTCTTTTCAGGGCCATTTTAGCATCAAATTAGTTCATATTGAAGGAGCCCAATAGTAATTGATAATAATAATATAAAAAAGTCTAAAATACTCCACAAATTTACATTAGTTTACTATGAATGCATTTCAAATACAAATAAAATTTCCAAAAACCTTGTAAATAATCTACTAGCAATCTTAATTTTATCCTATGAACACTCAAACATATATCCCTTTGCCATAATAATTAATTGCTATTTTCTTCAGTCACTTATAGGTCTCTGCTGATCCAATGCTTACTGATCGGCCAACAAAGCCCTATCAAAACAAAGCTTTTATTCAGTTAATCACTAAAAGATAATATTAAGTACTAATCCAAGCAACAACATGTAAACAATAGAGAAATAGAACAAGAAAAAGAAATCAAAATAAAAATGGATCCAACAAAGAAACACCTCACTGTGTTGCAAGGACTAAGAAAACGGATCCATGTGTTTCAGGGACTAAGAAAATGGATCCATCGATCTGGACTTTCTCTTGTTTATCCCTATGTGATTCGAACATCTAAAAACAAATCCATAAGATTAATGTTTCAGATAATCTAAAATCCAAATAAAAAGAAATTGACCTACTGAACACAAATCTAACAGATTAATCACCACACAGTTCATATGAAACTTGATTTAAATACAGAAAAAAAAATCATTATAGGTAAAATCTAACAAACCCCCAAAAATGACAATCTAATCTCAGATATTTAGGACAAAATACCTGAAAATGGTCTGGTCACCGAGGTAGAGAGAACGATACACTGCTGTAGAGAAGGTCGAGCAGTTGAAAGGTAGAGAAATCGAACAAGAAAAAATGAAGTGTGTTATGTAAAATCGAACAACCCCCCAAAATCAAACATCTAACATCAGAGATTCATGAAGAAATACATATTAATGGATTTGGGGATTGTAGAATCTAACTCACACTCCTACACCTCGGTCTGATTCAAAGAAATGTTAGCTCCAGCGTCGTGCTCTGATGCATCGTGGCAGTTGTGAGAGGTGAGGCTTGAGAGGCAGACGCAGAGGAGACTGAGAAATTGTAGAAATAGGTTTAAGATTAGAAAAATTAAAAAGAGATGAAATTGAGAATCCTGGGTGAAAGAGGAGTATAATTACCACTATGCTACAACGACTTATTGTTATTTATTATATGAAATATATATATAATATAAATATATATTATATTAAAAAAAAGCGGTTAGCGGATTTCCAAAACCCACTAACCATTAACCTCAACCGCAACAGCCTAGGCGATTAGCGGTTTTTACTAACTGCTTTCAAAGCGGTTAGGCGGTTAGCGGTTAACGGTTATAGCGGTTGCGGTTATACGATTTTAAATTTCACCTTTACCAATGACCTGCGTTTCTGAAATTAGCGTACAAGTGTCTAACACATGTACGATGCTCAGACTACGAACATACTTGTTCTAAGCTTGGAATGAGACCCTGCACAATAGTTGAAAAAATAATTAGTTGCATTGCACTAAATACTCAATTTATATGAATAACAAATAAATACAAGTATTTTACTTTCTGTCGATCCAAAATAAAAGTCAACCCATGTCGTGTAGGGCCAAGATCTGCAACAAGTGCCTCCAGAAACCATGTTCAGCTATCTTTTGTCTCAGCCTTTACAATAGTCATTGCAATAGGGTACATGTTGTTGTTGGCATCTCTGCCCACATGAGACATCAGCTGCCCCTTATACATTCCTTTCAAAAAACATGCATCAAGACCTACAACAAGCCTACACCCTTCCAGAAAACCATTCTTCATGACTGCCAACGAAATGTAAAGCCTCTAAAATCTACAAGACACGTGAGGCATTGGTCTCTCAACATCAAAATCAAAATCAAACAACTACCTACATTAGTGCCCCTAACCATGGAGCAATAATTCCTCAACCTATGGTACTGCTTATCTAGTTTTCCATATATTCATTCTCTTGCTTTTTTCCTTGCCCTATACAGAGAACTCACATGGACATCCACATTATATTTGGCTTTCACCTTTATTTGCAACACATCTATGGACATGTTTGGCTGCTCCCTAAAAAAATCCATGCACCACTCAGCAATCCAACTTGAGGTGACTATATGATTTTGGTACTTCCTAGTACAGCTGTGTTTGTGCCTAAGGGATACTAAAAGGAATGTCATCTCATTCTTCGACTGCCTCCCATATACCCTATACTTGCACTTTGTGTCTTTGCAAACAATCACAATCCTCTTCTTTTCATTTTTCTTGAATTTCAAATCCTTCCCTCTAAAAATATTGTATTGTCTCACGGCTTTTCTAAATTCAGCTGCATCATGAAATGTATTCTCTACAATCAATGTCGGATTATTCATATCAATAGGATCAAAATGGACTCTTTTGGTTACATCCCTATGGGTTAAGTAAACTGTACTATCATCACCACTACAATGTGGTGATTCTAGCTTATCACTAGCATACTTCTCTACACTACCATCACTCTCTTCCCCACCCTCTCCAGCATCACCCTCCACAGCATCACCCTCACCAACATTCCCAACATCCCTTTCTACATATGCCTTTTCAAAAACCCCTTTAGCATTTCCAACCCCCTCATCAATGTCCCCACTAGGATGAGTAGTATCATCATCAAAATCAAGACAATCTGTATCATCACTAAGCATTGAAGCTTAGAAGACATCCTTCCAAACACAACAGCCCTCTCATACTCTGAATCCTCCTCTTCATCTCCAGCAACTACATCATCTGCTACACTATAAGTTACTATAGGCCCCGTTTGCCAATAGTGCGGACAGTGCGGAACGGCACTGTAGCTGGAACAGTACTGTTCCATCTACAGTGCCATTCTGATGATGTGCAGGAAAATTTTCAGACTTTCAGCAAAAAGTCTACGCAAATTTCAAAAACAACTCAAATAATTCACTGTCACACACCCCAACATCCCAACAAGTAACCAAGGGATAACTAAGCTAACCATGTACTAACTCTACTTTGTCTTTCAACAAAAAAGAGAAAAAATTAACAACTTTTCTGCTGCAAAGAACTCTTCTCCCACATTTTTTCAACAAAACAGTAACTGTTATATCCTTCAGTGAATAGGGAATTTATATATAAACTCCTCAGGTCAACACGCTTTTATTAAGAACTCTCTAAGTGTTTTTTTTTTTTTGGAAATTGACTCCCTGGGTCAATCGAAATTATAATAAAACTCAAAAAAATTTAACAGCCGTTAGTCCACTCAAAACTCCCCATTTTATCTGATTAAAATATTAATTCTTTAGTCCACTCAAAAAATTAAATTAATTTAATCAGATAAAAGGGGGAGTTTTGAGTGGACTAACGCATGTTAAAATTTTTTGAGTTTTATTATAATTTGATTGACCCAGGCGGTCAATTTCCGGGAAAAAAAAAAAACACTTAGAGAGTTTTTAATAAAAGCGTGTTGACCTAAGGAGTTTATATATAAATTCCCTATTAACTGAAGGATATAACTGTTACTGTTTTGTTAAAAAAATGTGGGAGAAGAGTTCTTTGTAGCAGAAAAGAAGTTAATTTTTTCTCTTTTTTGTTGAAAGACAAAGTAGAGTTAGTACATGGTTAACTTAGTTATCCCTTGGTTACTTGTTGGGATGTTGGGGTGTGTGACAGTAAAATATTTGAGTTGTTTTTGAAATTCGCGTAGACTTTTTGCTAAAAGTCTGAAAATTTTGCTGCACATCATCAGAATGGCACTATTGCTGGAGCAATACCCTTCCAGCTACAATGCTGTTCCGCACTGTCCGCACTGTTGGCAAACGAGGCCATATATAACACTGCAAGATCATAATCTAAATGTTTTGCCACCATTTCATTTACATTGTAGTAAGATGACATAAGTCTTAAGCCTTGGTTTAAAGGCAATCCTGGTAAATTGTAATAAACAAGTTCCTCAAACCTATACCCATATGTACTACACACGTCCTCTATATTAGATAATTTCAACTTATTCTCATTATATGGGTCTGGGTAATTACTAACATTGCTCCCAACATAATTAATCATACATTGCCTGTTAAAAATACTCTCATAGTGCACCTCAAACATGATAGAATGTGTACCCATTGCGCATCATGCCACATTCATTATATTGAAAGGTAGTTTAATATTATACCCCAAACAATTCCAACCACAAAAAATAAATATAATTTCAGCAAAGTAAAAACAACTCAACCCACATTTTCAGCAAGTAAAAAAACAACACAACCCTAATTGGTGGCCAACAACTGGACCCAATCAAAACTTATATTTTATCCTAATTCATTTAATCACAATGAGAAAGTTATAAATATACCAATGAGCAGACATTTGCAATAAACTTTTTTTATGTCTTCATCAATCATTGTTGTAAAAAGAAGCAAAGGAAAAATTTCAGTAAAGTAAAAACAACCCAACCCACATTTTTAGCAAAGTAAAAAAAAAAACACAACCCTAACTGATGGCCAACAACTGGACCCAATCAAAGCATATATTTTATCCTAATTCATTTAATCACAGTGAGAAAGTTATAAATATACCAATGAGCATACATTTGCAATCAACTTTTTTATGTCTTTATTAATCATTGTTGTAAAAAGAAGCAAAGTAAAAACAACCAAACCCACATTTTCAGCAAAGTGAAAAAACAACACAACCCTAACTGATGGCCAACAACTAGAGCCAATCAAAGCATATATTTTATCCTAATTCATATCACAAACACAACTTTTTATAAAATTGTCCCTTTTAGAAAATTCTCGATCTTTCCCCTGTACTCATTGCAGTCACGAACAAACCACAAGGTTTAAGTAGTAATTTCAAAACCAACTCTAAATACTACATTCTGCTGCACATTATGCAGTGTGGTCCTCTTTTTTCCTATACCCAAAGGACTACATTACCGCTAAACCAAAAACAACAACTTCACAAAAAGTAAACCTCTCTGCCAATACACTAAGCACAATTGTCCATTTTAAGGTTAGCAACCAAAAATGAACTGCACAATAACAAGTAATGGAAGGGATCACTTGACCACTTTATTCAATGTATAAAACTCATAGTGCTAATCACATGTCCAACACAAGTCGAAGCTAGGGGACCACACCTAGATCAGACAAAAGAACAACAACTTTCAAAAAAACCAACGATCTTCAACCATAAACATATGACAACTTTTAACGCATTGTTTGACAAACCCTAAACAAATTTCAAAATCAACGATAATATGACTCACTTCAAATAAATAATACCCTAAACTAAAAACTCCTCAAAATCCCTTCCAGAGGCGTTACATGCAAAACCCCCAAAACATCCGATACAAATTGTTGGTCAAACAAAAATTTTAGAAAATTTCTAATACAAACCCTAAATGTATATTTTAGGGATCACGAAACTTACTTGATTATCGAGGATCCCAACTGATTTAGATGGGATTTCTGACTAAATCGTTGCAAATCGATACCCAAACTTTAGCTAGAATGGTTCACCGATGACGAAGACGGTGGTTCGCACAAGTAGTCCTTTCTGGAAGCATTTGGCAATTTGAGCTCAATAATTTGGAAGACTTATGTTTAATTTTTCCCCTTTTTGAATGAGGGTTGTTTGGGTATTTCGGTTAGTCAGTATGAGTGCAAAATGGGTAAGTCAGTGGTAAAAAACTACGTGAAAATCACATGGGGGCACTTCCCTTTGGATTTAACGATTCAGATAGATGGAAGGGTCTTACATGAGAGCAAACCAAAGTTCAGGGGGCCTAAGTGAGAGCTTTGGAAGTTCAAGGGGTGTTTGTCAAATTGGCTGGAAGTTCGAAGGGGGCCAAACTGAAGTTTCCCCTATTTAAAAAGTATGGATTCCATTTACCACATTTATTTCTACCAAAAAACAATAAACAGTAAACAACACAATTTCTTTTTATTTTTTAACCGAAAAACAGAAGGTGGTGACGGTGGAGGTACCTACACGGCTACACTGACCACAGTTGTACATCTGTCATTTGATTACTAGAGCTTTCAGCCACTGGATACATTGCAGCTTTTGTGATCGCGGGAGGGGTTTTGATGGTGGTCGCTCGTGGAGCTAATGTAACGCCCAAGATAGTTATTAAGTTTATTATTAATAACCTCATAGTAATCTAAATTAATTAATGAGATTGATTAATAATAATAATATTTGTGTGAGAATAATAAAATAACAATATTATTTAACGATGATATATTTATGTAATATAAGTTTTAGTGATAAAGAGATTAACTAATAATAATGTTAGTGTAACAATTGATCAATAAATAAAATAGGTTAATGGAACTAGAATAATGAAGTGTGATAATAAGTCCTAGTGTAGTAAATAATTATATGTATGGGTAAATTGTAGTTGGAAAAAATGGTAATGGTGAAATATGAAATTAAGAAAGATGAATTAAAGGTAGTGGGGGGTAAATCTTGCAATTCTAAATAGTTGGGACTTTAAAATAGAAAGAGAATCTTATCCCATGCCACATGTCAAATTGTCATTGGTCATTAGAGATACCTTATCTCCTTAGTTTTAAAAGAAAAATGCAAAAAAAGCAAGCCTTTTGGTGGGCCCCATGTGCAGCAGCCCACTCCCCCCATCCTTTCTTTCTTTCTTCCCTTCCTTCTCTCTTTCTCCCTCACCCCCCATCTCACGCACATGCACAACCCCCCCTTTTTTCCCCATTCTCCCTTTGTCTCTCTTTCTCCTTCCACACACACACACACACACACATGTCCTAGATTGAGAGAGAAAGAGCTGGAGATTGAGAGAAAGAGTGAACGCCGGTGAGATTGAGAGAGAGGAGCTGCTGCTGTGAGAAAGAAGGAGAAGAAGAAAAAAAAAAAAAAAAGAGAGAAAAGTGACGAATTTTAGGGGGGCTTTGGCCAAGGGTGCTTGTGAGGTAAAAACTTTAGTCTTTTCTTGTAATTTTTGTTATGCTTGTGAGATTAGAAGCTAGAAATTGTTTGGATTTGTGGGGCTTTGATTTGGGTCCGAAAATTAGGGTTCTTGAATGGGATTTTGTTATATTGTTAAAATCTTTAGTTTCTCTTTAAGGTTTTGTTCTACCCACTGGATTCCAAGCTTGAAATCATAATGATTTGGAGGATTTTTAATTAGTTCCGAAAATTGGGGAAATTTGATAAGAAACCTAATTCCTAAAAATTAATGTGGGGCTTTTATGTGTAGTAGATTGCTATACATGATTTAAGGTCCGGGTTGTTAAAATTAATGGGTTGAACTTCAATTTTACTTATTGGTAAAATATGGGCGTAAACCCTAATTTTATATGGTTTGTATTAATTTGAGGCTTTAGGTATGTGAACACTAGAAATGTTGTTTGAATGGGTTAATTACATTTAAAGTGTTAATTAATCCTAGATTTTCATGGGTTTCATGGAAGTTGATAACTATAGGGTTTAGGTTCTAATAGATCATAATAGAATCGTAATGATTGTTGTAAGTGTTATGAGAATTATAATTGCTAGATTAAATGGCTTAGAAGAGAATAACAATTATAGGGTTAAGTGTAATGCTTAACCTAGAGTGTATGTATATGCCTCAAGATTTAGTGATTTAATATATTATGATGTAGAATCATAGTTCAATGTAACTAAGTTATTAGATAATTAATGCATTAGCTTGTATATATATATGTATTAAATGTAAGTAAAGGATTTTATGGGCTTCAGTTGAATAGATTTGGGATGACCTATAGAACGTGATACTTGTGGTGCTCAAGTATCTTTATATAGAGTATGAGTTTTTAAGCTAAGAATATAGCTTAATTATGTGTTTATGTTGTAAATGCTTAGGTGTATCGCAGTTGAGTCAAGAGTTCATTGGAGGGTACTCAACTAAACAAGGTAAGTATTTTACTTACTGGGCAAAATATACTATATTTTAAGGTTTAAAATATGTTTTGTGATACTTTGCCAATTTAATGATGTTTCATGAAATATTTGATGAAATGTTTCTATGAGCTTTTATGAGCTTACGAGATAAAATTATGTTTATGTCATGAGTATGATACTATGAAATGATTTATAAAATAACATATGAGCATTTATAGCAGGAGCATGGATGATATGAAGGAGATGATGTTATATTATGTATATATGCATGGCGGATGTTTTGAGGAGATGATGTTATGTTATGTATATATGCATGGCGGATGTTTTGAGGAGATGATGTTATGTTATGTATATATGCATGGCGGATGTTTTGAGGAGATGATGTTATGTTATGTATATATGCATGGTGAATGTTATGAGGAGAGGATGTTATGTTATGTATATATGCATGGCGGATGTTTTGAGGAGATGATGTTATGTATATATGCATGGTGAATGTTATAAGGAGATGATGTTATGTTATGTATATATGCATGATGGATGTTATGTGGAGATAATGTTATATTATGTATGTACGTATGGCGGATGTTATGAGGAGATGATGTTATGTCATGTATATAAATGCATGACATAACATCATCTCCTCATAACATCCGCATTGACGGATACGGATGTTTTGAGGAGATGATATTATGTATATATGCATGACGAATGTTATGAGGAGATGATGTTATGTTATGTATATATACATGGCGGATGTTATGAGGAGATGATGCTATGTCATGTATATAAATGCGTGACATAACATCATCTCCTCATAACATCCGCATTGACGGATACAGATGTTTTGAGGAGATGATATTATGTATATATGCATGACGAATGTTATGAGGAGATGATGTTATGTTATGTATATATACATGGCGGATGTTATGAGGAGATGATGTTATGTTATGTATATACGTATGGCGGATATTATGAGGAGATGATGTTATGTTATGTATATACGTATGGCGGATGTTATGAGGAGATGATGTTATGTTATGTATATATGCATGACGGATGTTATGAGGAGATAATGTTATATATGTATATGTATGAATGATATGAGAAGATGATGTTGCATATGCATGCATAGCATATGATTTTATGGTAATGATGACTTTCAATATGTTTTATTGTTAAGCTAATTAAATTGCAAGTATATTTTCAAATGATGGTTATTTGGAAAGCCTGGTAATTTCTATACTACTGAGCATCTCTATTTCATGGAGACGGTAGGCTCACAAATCCGGCTGCATCATGGGTGGTGGTGATTCCCGTGGTGCAGACGATGTGGTTAATTTTGATGTAGATGCGGGGATTATTGAGGATGACCAGTAGTTATGTATTTGGGTTACTACAACGTTTGAGGCATAGTTGCATCAGATGTTATTTTGTTGGACTAGATAATAGTCCCCTTTTTGTAGAGCTTACATGTATATGCTTAGACTTTGTTATTTTGTATATGGCTCGTGTCGCATGTGACACCTTTGTATAGCCATTCTTTTGTATGTAAGTTTTAATCACTTAGATGTATTAATCAACTCTGATGTGTCATGTTATGTCTTTAGTTATTTATATTCCGCTGCAAAGATATAAACTCTGATGAATTATTGATATTGCATATAGCTCTGTGTGGCATATGATATTGTCAAACAGGTTAATGCACGGGTTCATGGCATAATGCGGTATCGCCATGCCACTGTGACAATCCCTTTGTTGTGGGTAATGTTTAAAAAAATAATAATAATTAGTCTCGTTTTAATCAAGCGGGTCGTCACAGAAAATAATTAAAGAAGGTAAACTATGAGCTTGATGGCTATGGCGAAAAGCCTGGCAATAAGCATTCACGCCTGGCACGACGCACTCGTTGGGCAAAATGTAAGGATAACTTGTCTTAGAGTAGGAATTAGATGTCTTTGCTCTATTTTCATTCATTTATGTTGAATTTTTGTTCAATTATCTAGAGGACTAACTATAGTTAGAGTATTGGACTGTGTAATTTAAAACACTTGTTCATATCATTAAAGTTTGTGAGGAAGAATGCAATGGAACTTGAAGCATAATTGTGTCACCATTGCATTATCTTTGTATCTAAAGGGACTAAACAGACATGAGATTATCGGCAAAAAATCCTTTGCCGTTTAAAGAACTAATTGATGTTTGGATTTTTTTTTTTCTTCCTTTTAAACGACAAGAATCTTGTTCAAGGTTTACATTGGCAAGATTGGATTTTGGATTTTGCTTTAATTGTCATCTCCACCTCTATTTGGACCCTATTATTTGAATTTTGACATCTCTAGCTTCATTCAACTTCCTTGTTTAACTTATTTTTTTCATTTTTCAATTTCAACAGTGACACAGCACCTTAATGAATTTTACTCGTTACATCACCTTACATAAAATACCAACTTATTGGATAACAAGATAGAAAGGAAACAAAGATATAGATGTAGAAGAAACAGAGGATTAAATAGGATAAACGTATAGAACCCATGACGCATAACTGAATCTGTAAATTTCCCCCCACTAAAAAAGAACTCGACTCCAACAAGTTTTGAACAATGTAAGCATTGTACCAAGAACAATATAATGAGGTTCGGTTTTTCCATTTAACAAGGAATTTGGAAGTCACAATGGCTCAAAACAAAAGGAGAAAAAGATTTTTTTTTGGCGAGATCCAGTGCTTGAACAGGAGTAACATAACATATACAAAAAAATAACAAATGTTTGTTCAATGTGGTCGAAGAACACCAGCACTTTAACCAGCTAAACAATATGTGTATGTCAAAGTAGTCCACCTCATTCATTTGCATGTCAACCATTGTTATCCTTCTCCAAAGTGTTGTTGGGTATTCTGCTCACAAGTGTTTGAGCCTAAATCAAACTTTTGTAGCCAATGACTTTTACGACACAAATTTGAAAGAGCTATCAACTTATCTCTCCTACGAAATCTCTTACACTGGCTTCGCACTTGGGACCAAGGGTCAAGCCCGAGACAAAATCTATGGCCTTGCCATTTGTCGCAGTGATATCTCAGACACAATTTGCAAGAACTACATTGCCAACGCAATTAACGAAGGCTGCATACGTTGCCCTTACAACAAAGGTTTTTTTGTTTTAATAATTAAAAGGGTAAGTTGAGAGATCCACTACAAGAAAATAAGTCTTTAGCAACAACAAAATGTCGTTGTTAAAATTCCAAAAGTTATCGCTAATGACTTTTAGCAACGAGGCGTCGACATTACTAAAAAGTCCTTGCAAAAAGTTCAACCTTGTTGCTCATCAGCGGCAACTTTTAGGTCGTTGATAATGTTTAGAGTCGTCACTAATACATTCAAAACCCAAAACAAGATGTCGTTGCTAAAAATAAGTTATTAGAGACGACACAAAAGTAGTTGCTGATATCTTATTATTAAAGATGACATTTTCTCGTTGCTAATAATTCCTTATCAGTGACGACTTTTATTGTTGATGATAACACTTTGCGTCGCCGCTCATAGCTTTAGAACCAAAACGAAATGTCGTTTCTGATAGTTTGTTATCAGCAACGACTTTAAGTCGTTGCTAATAATCTGTTATAAGCAATAACTTGAAATTCTCGCTGATATTTAGGTATATAGTTGTCGTTGATGACAACAAAGTCATTGCTAATATATATATATATTGCCAATGCTAAATTTGCCATTAAACTACTAAATTATACAAGTATTTCACGTTGTCTTAAGTAAAATATGATTTACATTCAATTAAAAATATGAATTACAAGTACATATGTTCAAGCCTAGTAACTAAAGTTTACATTTGACATAAATTACACCTTATTCCACACATTGTTTGACAAATGTTTGCTTGTTGTTCTTCTTCTTAGATCATTGTACTTGCTTTCTTGTCCTTAAGAGTTATCTGTAAAGTTGAAGAAAACACATTTTAGGCACGAAACTAGGGTATAGATTGATAAGCATATGTAAAAAATTATTATGATACCAAAAAAATTCAACACATAAACCAATCAACTCAAGTCAAAATCTCAAGTGGAACCTTACTATCTACCTCGAGTAGATGCCACAAATAATCAAAACAAAATAAAACACAATAGTAGCACCTCTAAAAGAATTGATTCAGAATTCAGATAAAAATAAATTTGTTTCCTAGCACATGCCTTTTAAGTCATCCTCATTGGAGCAATACAAATAATACTTAATGGTAAAGGAAGAAAATGTAATACCATGAATAGAAGTGGGTTCACTTTACTTTCAAGTTTTTAAGTGCTTCATTAAGCTCCAACAGCAAAACAAAAAATTCTGGGATGGAGCTGTAGGATAGAAATATTAAGAATTCCAACCAAATGGAATTGAACTCCAACCCTAACAAGACGGCTACTACTAATAGGTATAGGATTGAGAATTTCAATTTCGAGAATTGAACTCTAACCTTAATACATGTCAAATCACTTGAGGATTTCCTTGGGGTCATTGGTTGCATATTAGTATATACAACAAAGGTGATGTTTTAATATTATTGTATATTCTCATATGATACTGTATTACCATATTTGTGACAGAATATTTTCATAATATTCTCAATTATTATAAAAATATTATGATAATATTTGCTACTAT
>NC_081547.1:9175521-9271408 GCF_901000735.1 Corylus avellana | reverse complement strand
CAACCTGTATTTTTATTTAGGGAAAAATATAAAAAAGCCCCCCAAACTACCAGCCGTTTTCGATTTAGCCCCCTAATGTTCCAAAAGTGATAAAGTAGCCCCCCAAACTACCAAATTATTGCATTTTGGCCACTCCGTTAGTCAAAACCGTCAGTTTGGACGGAAACTGCAAAACGACGTCGTTTGTTACGGGTAAGTTACTACAATGCCCTTTTGAGAAAAATATAAAAAAGCCCCCCAAACTACCAGCCGTTTTCATTTTAGCCCCCTAATGTTCAGAAAGTGATAAAGTAGCACCTTAACTACCAAACAGTTGCAATTTGGCTACTCCGTTAGTCATTACTGTCAAATATGATGGAAAATTCAAAACTACGTCGTTTTAACAAGGGTAAGTTACTAAAATGCCCTTTTAGGAAAAAAAATCATATTAAAACAAGCGCGCTAAACGGCACCGTTTTTCTTGAAATTAGGGTTTCCTTACACTTACCAAAACGGCGCCGTTTTGATAAGTGTTAGGAATAAAAGAAAAAACCTTAGACCCCATGCAGAAAAAACCCCCAACCCCAGTTTATCTCTCTCCCCCAAACCGCCGGCCACCACGTCGTTCTATCTCCGGCAACCTTCTCCCTCAAGTGAAAAAAACGCAACACCCCTCTCTCTCTTTCTCTCAAAACCGACTGCCCCTGCCACCACCATCCATCACCGCCGGCCACACCATCCACTAGCTACGAAGCGCCACCGAAAAATTCTTACCCATTGTAGAAATCAAACAAAAAAACCACGTTCGTAGATAAACAACACCGATCCGACAGCTAAACCATGAAATACAATAAAAAGATTGAGTTATGGGTAAGATTTACAGGCTGCCGGAGATAGACGACGTTGTGGCCGGCGGTTTTGGGGAGAGAGATAAACTAGGGTTGGGGGTTTTTTCGTGGATCACCTGCGTGGGGTCTAGGGTTTTTTCTTTTAATTCCTAACACTTGCCAAAGTGGCGTCATTTTGGTAAGTGTAAGGAAACCCTAATTTCAAGCAAAACGGCGCCATTTTGCTTGCTTGTTTTAATATGATTTTTTTTTTCAAAAAGGGCATTTTGGTAACTTACCATTGCCAAAACGACGTAGTTTTAAATTTCTCATCATATTTGATGGTAATGAATAACTGAGTGACCAAATTGCAATTGTTTGGTAGTTTGGGGGCTACTTTATCACTTTTTGAATATTAGGGGGCTAAAATGAAAACGGCTAGTAGTTTGGGGGGCTTTTTTATATTTTTCCCAAAAGGGCATTGTAGTAACTTACTCGTAACAAAAAAACGTCGTTTTGCTGTTTCCATCCAAACTGACGGTTTTGACTAACGGAGTGGCCAAAATGCAATAGTTTGGTAGTTTAGGGGGCTACTTTATTACTTTTGGAACATTAGGGAGCTAAATGAAAACGGCTGGTAGTTTGAGGCTTATATTTTTCCCTATATATATATATATATTGCCAATGCTAAATTTGCCATTAAACTACTAAATTATACAAGTATTTCACGTTGTCTTAAGTAAAATATGATTTACATTCAATTAAAAATATGAATTACAAGTACATATGTTCAAGCCTAGTAACTAAAGTTTACATTTGACATAAATTACACCTTATTCCACACATTGTTTGACAAATGTTTGCTTGTTGTTCTTCTTCTTAGATCATTGTACTTGCTTTCTTGTCCTTAAGAGTTATCTGTAAAGTTGAAGAAAACACATTTTAGGCACGAAACTAGGGTATAGATTGATAAGCATATATAAAAAATTATTATGATACCAAAAAAATCCAACACATAAACCAATCAACTCAAGTCAAAATCTCAAGTGGAACCTTACTATCTACCCCGAGTAGATGCCACAAATAATCAAAACAAAATAAAACACAATAGTAGCACCTCTAAAAGAATTGATTCAGAATTCAGATAAAAATAAATTTGTTTCCTAGCACATGCCTTTTAAGTCATCCTCATTGGAGCAATACAAATAATACTTGATGGTAAAGGAAGAAAATTTAATACCATGAATAGAAGTGGGTTCACTTTACTTTCAAGTTTTTAAGTGCTTCATTAAGCTCCAACAGCAAAACAAAAAATTCTGGGATAGAGCTGTAGGATAGAAATATTAAGAATTCCAACCAAATGGAATTGAACTCCAACCCTAACAAGACGGCTACTACTAATAGGTATAGGATTGAGAATTTCAATTTCGAGAATTGAACTCTAACCTTAGTACATCTCAAATCACTTGAGGATTTCCTTGGGGTCATTGGTTGCATATTAGTTTATACAACAAAGGTGATGTTTTAATATTATTGTATATTCTCATATGATACTGTATTACCATATTTGTGACAGAATATTTTCATAATATTCTCAATTATTATAAAAATATTATGATAATATTTGCTACTATCATTTTTTTTTTTTTTTTTTTTTTTATTCAGGTGCAATCATATGGTCGGATTATTGCACATTGAATTAAGTACCTCAACAAGGAATTCTTTAACCAAATTGACTATGAAACTTGGTACTACATCAACAACCCTAGCAATATAAGTAGTGATGCGGCATCGTTTCGTGAAAGGAGTGGGACGTGGTTGAGCAAACTCGCTTCCAAGACGCAACAAATGTTTGTGACCGGAGAATTGGTGGTCGGAGATGCAACCACGCTCTATGCGGTTGCTCAATGCACAAGGGACCTTTCTAGCATGAATAGTAGGAAGTGTCTTGTTGATTCTATTGTTGTTCTTCCTAAATGTTGTGATGGGAGTATAAGAGCTTGGATGTATAGTGGGACTTGTGAGCTATGATATGAGGCTTTCAAATTTTTCAATGCTTAGGGTTGGAACATCTTAGGATCATGGATCATATAACTCCTATAAAAAGATTGTGTGTGCTAGGAGTCTAAGACTTTAAGTTGTTGTATTCCCCCTTGCATGTTTGTAAGTTTTATCCAAATGGGTGAGTGATTAAATAAGATTTTTCTGTCGTTCTATAGATTTAATTTCGGGGAAACTTCCCTTATTTTGACCCTTGAAATGTCATGGTCTTTGCGGTGCTAATCTCTAATTATCAAAAGTTGCAATGTTGGTATCTCATTTGTCATCCCTATGTTAGAATTTTTTTGTTAAATCCAAAAGGATCCTAATGGCCATGGAGATGGTTGTGCCACCCCCATATTCGTCTACAGGGGAGGGTTGAACCACTCCTATATATTCGCCCTAACGCCTAGTAGAACTAAAATTTTTCTGATGGTGTGTAATAGTAAGTAGAAATTGAAGATTGAAGGTGAAAGGTAATTTGGAAAGAGAAAATCCTAGTTGTCACAAAGAAAACAGAGAAAACTTTGAGAATACAGAATTCTTATGGAAATCGGAATGAAGAACTAAGCCCACAAGCCAGGCTTAAATAGCTGAAGCAAACCAAAATTTTGCCAAAAAGAGCAAAAGTCTAATTTACATAAAAATAAACTGTGAATAAAAATAAAGATTCTACCAAAAAGTAAGTGAAAATTTAGAAATAAAATTCCTACTAAAATGAGAAAATAAATATTTTCTAGAAGAGCAAAAAATAACTTAAAATAATGATTTGAAGGCGAAAACAACCGATGGGCTTGGTTTATGGTTAAAGAAATGTCAGTTGAAAGCTTATATAAGCCATGGGCAAATGTTCCCCTTTTCCAAAAAAAAAAAAAAAAAGCTCATGGGTAAATGGATTCTTTGGGTAGATTGGGCTGTAAACTTGGTACTTTAATTTAGACTTTTTTGAATAAAGCTTTGATTTGGCTAAATGGAATAGAAAGCCTTAAAATGGGTTGAAGCCCAACTTTGAATCGCATTCCATTGTGGGCTGTGGCCCAATAAAATATTAAAATTGTTAATAGAAATTTTGTGGGCTATTTTTTAACAAAACTTGGGCCCAAAATTATGGTTCATCTTTTTTTTTTTTTCTTTTTTTTTTAATTATATATATATTATGGTTCATCTTGAGTTGACCATATAGTGCCAACACTTTATCAAGTAGCTATGGATTTTTTGAATTTTAATTTTGGTTGGTGATTCTAAGTCTTTTTGCCCTCTTGTTTGAATATAGCCCAAAAAAAAAAAAAAAAAAGGTGAGAGCAAAAATTAAAAATAAGATTTTCATGTGAAATTGTGATCATTAATTGGGACATAGTTTTAAAGTTACTATTTTTAAAAATAAGTTTCGTCAGGACCAATCTTGAATAATGGTGCATTTGGGATTATAATTTTATAATAATAATTTGTCCCCAAGGGGTAGCTCAATCGGCTGTGGATTACGTCTAATAAAGCGAAGGTTACTAGTTCGAATCTCCCTCCCATTTTCCTTATGTAGACATGTAAAAAAAAAAAAAAATTATGTTTTTAAAAGATATCGCAAAACGTAAAGTTTTGGCTTTGTGATTTAAAAATATTTAATCTAAAATAGGAAAAAAAATTTGTGTTGGGCATGCAACTTTTGATATGGTAGTGGGCATGGACAATGATTTGTATTGCATGGGTCTCAATAATCATAGAATTTTCAGAACAACAAGTGCTGCAGTCTATTTAAATTAGTAATTCACATATTGGATGGTCCACCAGCTTTGTGAGTGAAGCTTACTCCATTCTTGATCCTCCATAGTATACACATATGTGATGAGCAGTTCATTTACATTATGTTCAAATCTTTCAAAACAAAAAAGAGTTAAGCTATCCTTGAGTATGTACATTGTCTTCTTATAATATTAATTGAAATCACTTAAAGATGGAAACTAAAACTTAAAAAACAAGTAAATCATTTAGGGAGGAAACATTATGTTAGTTTTTATGATCAGCTCATTCGTTGTTCAAAATGTAATTTTATGTTTATATATAGAGATTGGGGTAAATTTGTATTTAGATATGCAATTGAAGATATTGAAGAATTGTTGTGTAGGGATAAGTACAAGAAAAGATGTCTGGGCATGGGGTGCTTTAGAGAAGCCGAGAACCCTTGTTTGTTGAGAAGCCCAAAGGCTGAAATGGATATAGACATGGATGTATGGACACCGACAGTTCAGGAAGTTTTATTGTTCCATGAACTTTTTGGACAGAACTGTGGACACAAACTTTCTATTTACCTAATGTTCGGACACTAAGGTCAGATGCCTAAACATAAAGGCGGTTAGGGTTATGAAACTTATGGAACCCTAACTAGTTGTGTTTGGACACATTAAGATCATGCATGCCCAAATGCCGCCACTGCATAATAACCTTATTGTTATTTAAAGATTATTTTGTCTCAATCTTTGGTATTTTCTCTTTGATATGCAATTTTGAAAGGCTCCATAAAGAATATTGAGAGACAAGGCAAGTCCCAAGATACAAATTATTTAGTATATGCATGTGCAAACAAAAGTTTGTGCACAAACAAATTCTACCAAGTGAGAATTAGTAAGGGTTCGTTTCAAGAATATTGGCCAGCATGGGACTTGTTAGAGTTGAGACTAATTGAACAAAGGGTTGCCTTATTAATGATGCAGTAAGTTTACTATGTATTGTGGTAGGTTTTTTTACAATGAAGTGAATCCTAAGTTTAGAGATGTATTTTCTTGTTGAATTCTTTCCACTTCGTCAACAAATTTTGTGTTATGTGTTGATAATTATTTTGATGACTTTTAAAATAATAATAATTTGGGCATGGATGTGGAAGCCCGAAAGCAAGCCCAAGAAAAAGAGGTGGTGGTCAGTGATGTTCCACAGGCTGAGAAAGCTACGTTGGCAAGTAGAGAAAGAGCCCACAAAGCCCAAGCCCCTCGAAGTTGCAGATCATCTCAACCCCAAGAAGAGACAAAAACAAAGGAAAACATTGAGAGAAATGAGAGAAACTAATAAAATAAACATGCACTCGTCTACAGTGTCACTTGACACTCTTCATAAACGAATTTTCCATAAGTTTTAGCATAAAGTAAAAAAAAAATACTAACCACTATAATTGCTCTTAGTGAAATTGTTAGTGATTTTAGCTAAAGAGACAAAATGACTAAACTTTCAGGAAAGTTAAAATAAAAACTTTAAAAGTTTTTTTTTTTTTTTTTTTTTTTTTTATCTAAGGGTATATTTGGCATTGTAATTTTATAGATGAAAAAACGATTTTAAACCAAGTCGCAAAAAATGACTTACTTAGGATTGCGAATTAAATGAGTTTGAGAACGTAAAATATATACATTTTCAAATCGCAGGTAAGGAGGTGATTTTTTTGAAAAAGCATAATCTTAAAGTTTAAACTGCGATGTTAAAGGTCAAACGGCTGAAATCGCAATTTTATCAAACACATAATTGCGTTTTTAAAAATCACGTCTTCAAATCACACATTTTATAAAATCGTTATTTTTAAATCTCACATTTTAAAATAACAAACTCAAACGAATTCTCTAAAAATTACGAAAACGTACAATTCCGAACATTATGTTTGTCTACATTTTTAAGACACCCGTCGACTTTAGTGGACTATAGTCTCTATTGAAACGCATATGTGTCGTTCGTTACTAGAGACTCTGGAAGAGTCGACGTCGAAGTTGAAACTAGTAGCGGTGACTAATATCGCCTTAAAAAGAATTGCAATCATTTTAAAACTGGAATAACCCCAATATCCCAAAACACAGATATCATGGTACAACCTTGACTAAGGGTGAAATAGCGGTTGTAGTTAGTGGTTAGTGGCTAAAACCGCTAACCGCAACTGCCTAGGGAGTTATTAATTTTTACTAACCGCATCCGGTAGCGGTTAACCGCCTAAGCGGTTAACAGTTATTATTATTATTATTTTTATTTTTTTGCATTTTCATGGCCATTTTAGCACTAAAAATTGCTATATACCAAAATCTTGTTAGCCACCTTCTACAAATCTACATACCATATAATATACAAATAAAATTACAACAAAATCATCACTTCACTAGTAATCTTATACACAACATAGAAATAAAATAAAACACAAACAAGTTCATAAACTCACAAACAACCAAAAAAACCAACATGGTTGAACTTGAAGCTTGAAGCCCATTTCAATCAACCAAAAAAAGTTCATAAAAATTCAATCAACCAAAAAAACCCATTTCTTGCACTTCTATATTATATATATAATAAAAATATAAAACCTAAACAAAAGTTGAGATTTGGGGGAATCGAAACTGGGTATCCTGGGTGAAAGAGGGGCATAATTACTACTATGCTATGACTTATTATTATTTATTATATGAATTATATATATAATATAAATATAAATTATATTTAAAAATTTACTAACCGCTTTAAAGCGGTTAGACGTTAACGGTTATAGCGGTTAGCGGTTGCGGTCAGGCGGTTTTAAATTTCATCCCTAACCCTGACCAAATGCAGTAACTGCACTATCCACGCTCTAAACGACGCCGTGTAAGATATTCCATCGCCTACACCAACCTTCAGGAATTCGGTTTCTTTGAATCGCTCTCCCATTCTTTTTCTCTCTATGAACCTCTCGAGCCCTCAGAGCCATCAGAACCCTCAGATTCCTTTCGCTGATACCAAATTCAACAGGTTTGAATTTGTTTCGATTCTTCTTTGGTGTTTAGAATTTGTGTTCAGCAATTTATCAGCCTTTCGTCTCTAATTAGCAGGTTTATAACATATAAATATGTAAAAGTGAGTTAGGGTTTGTAGGATTATAATTTTTTGTGTTTTTTTCTTTTCTTTTTTCCTTGTTGCTTTTGGTGCTAAATTTCTTTTTATTTTTTAACCAAAAAACAGAAGGTGGTGACGGTGGAGGTACCTACACGGCGACACTGACCACAATTATACACCTGTCATTTTATTACTAGCTTTCAGCCATTGGATACATAGCCGCGTAGCATTAGCATATACCACGCAAAGCGCTCTTTCTTCCTCTTTCGAGCACCAGCTGCGTCGTCTTCTTCCTGTAGAAGACTAAAACCCCTAGCAAATTCCCAACCCGTTTTCTGGACAAAATCCACTCTGATAACTTCACCGAAGGTGGCAATACACACACCATGAGCCGCTATGACAGCCGCTCCGGCGACCCCACTTCCTATCGTGACCGCAGAAGGTAACCCACCCCAAATCTGTCTCACACTTGCATATATTCATATTTCTTATGTGTTATTGTGCGTAAATTGGTATGTGGGTTTCATTCATTTTTTTTTCTTCTAATTTCTTATATTTTCGTTTTATGTTGAATTTAAAGTTTGCCCATTTATTATGAATCCCTTTCTCTCTCTGTTATGTATGTTGGTTTGCTACTTTGCATAGTCGTCACATTGATATTTATGTGGGTCTGATTTATTTATATCAAACTTCCTCTAATTGGGGTTTCGTTAATGTGGATTTTGAGTTTGCTCGGTGATTCTGGTTCTGGTGG
Organism: Corylus avellana; assembly: GCF_901000735.1. Lineage (NCBI taxonomy): Eukaryota > Viridiplantae > Streptophyta > Magnoliopsida > Fagales > Betulaceae > Corylus > Corylus avellana. The sequence goes on along the minus strand of NC_081547.1, from coordinate 9,262,984 downwards.
TTCTCTCTCTCAATTAGGTTCAAAATTAAACTCTCTGATTTTCTTTAGCTTAATTACTGCTATAGTTTATCTGAATCTAGTGTCTGCTCAGTGGCTCATTGTAAAAAAATGCCAGTTTTGTGTAATTTTAGTCTTGCTCGGTCATTCTGGGTTTCCTTCTCTGTCTCTCTCTCTTTCTATTAACCCCAAACTTACTCTCTCTTCAAGTTATATGAATTAGTTTATTCAGCAACTCACTAGGGTAAACTACTTAGTTTTGTTCGAACAACATTTAGTGCACGATTGTTACGCAAAAATAGATCCATGAATGGAATTGTCTCTTAAGTTCATAATATTTTAAAACGGTACCGCCAAGTTCATTGCGTTTGGTTTCCTAGTTCTATTCCTCTCTAGTAATTTAATTTATTTTAAGCTAAATTCATAGTCGCTGTTTATCATAGCGATCTTTTGGTGATCATGATTTTGTGCTTTGTGTTGTGATTTTTATTTATATTGTGATAATTTCGTATTCAATTCTGGTGCATTTCTAGAGTCCTCTATTCTTACCTGGTGGTTTTTGGTGTTTCTGTCTCGCCAGTGGTGGGGTGCCTGTTAGGCTGAGTCTCTTTTTTTTTTTTTCTTTTTTTAAAAAACATTGTATATTAATGTTTCTATTCCTGGGTTGTCACCAACGAATGAATAAGAATGGTCATTCAATTCCAACTTCTTTCTTGTATTTCTAGTAATACTCATTCCTACTTCCAGGTAATCATCATTCCAGTATACTAAACATGCCCTTAATTTTGTCCTATGCTATGGGAATGTGTTTAGTGACTCAATATCAAGCTGCTGATCAATTTTCTGCAAATTTATTTTTGTGAATTTTAGATTTTTTTTTTTTTTTTTCCTATCTTTCAGTGGCCAACATTGACTGTTTTCTATGAATTAATTGGTGTTGTTATAGTGATTCGGGGTTTGGCGGGTCTACGGGCTATGGTGGTTCGGTTCGCTCCTCATCAAGCAAGATTAGTTATGATGGCACCGAGTCACCGAGGAAGTTGGATTTGGAAGGGTTGACTCCTTTTGAGAAGAACTTCTATGTTGAGTCACCATCAGTTGCAGCAATGTCTGACAAGGAGGTTGAGGAGTATCGACAACGAAGGGAAATTACTGTTGAAGGCCGCGATGTTCCAAAGCCTGTCAAGAGTTTTCGTGATGTTGGGTTTCCGGGTAACTTATTATTGGAGAAAGCCCGTTCTTTTCATTGTTTGAGGTTTTATATATGTTTCATTTAGCATGCATGCAAGAACCAACAAATTACAAAATGAGACATCAGATGAACTTTTTATCTTGCACTTTTACTGCCTTGTTAGGATAGTTGCATTGCTTTGTCTGTTGCTGGACATTTTCCTCGATGTCATCCCCTGAAAGAAAAGCACCAAAGGTGGAGTAATTGAACAGTACACCCTCTTATCAATAAATATGATCTCTTTCACTAAAAAAAAAACTTCATAATCCATATTGAAAAACATTCTCGTAGAAAACTTTCTATAGACGAGCATATGCTTCTTGGACTTAGATATTTCACCAAACGAAGTTCTTCAGAGATCGCTAATGCACCTTCTAAGTCTCAATCGTTGAGGTTCCCTACAAAATTAGTCATCTAATGCATCATATGTGCTGGCTATGTTACATTATTGTTCACACCAACTTCTTGATGTATAACTGTAGGAACTATTTATCTTGTTCATGTTCATTATTATGTTGATTTTTTTAATAGAAATCTGGTTAACTTATTTCAACCTGCCAAAGTTTTTTATTTTTGATAATGGGATCATGTTTCTTTGAAGAGTCTACTTATTAGGATATACTTACTTGACAACAGATTATGTTTTGCAAGAGATTGCAAAAGCTGGCTTTGTTGAACCTACTCCTATTCAAGCGCAAGGATGGCCAATGGCTTTGAAGGGCCGTGATCTCATTGGTATTGCTGAAACAGGGTCAGGGAAGACACTTGCCTACCTGTTGCCTGCCATTGTCCATGTCAATGCCCAGCCAATTCTAGGTAAGGATGTAACATTTGGGATGGCTAAATCTTTTAATCTGATCTTTATGTGCCTCTGTTTATATTAGGTCAATCCTTGGGAATGAGTTTTTGTAATTTCGATTATATTTTGTCAGCTCTTGGAGATGGCCCAATTGTGTTAGTCTTAGCTCCAACCCGTGAACTTGCTGTTCAAATACAAAATGAGACCACCAAATTTGGTGCATCATCAAAGATTAAAAACACATGCATATATGGCGGGGTTCCAAAGGGACCTCAAGTGCGTGATCTCCAGAAAGGTAGGTTGTCAATTGAGTTTTGGATGGCTTCTCTACTGTAGTATATTTTGATTTCCATGAACTGGCTATCTTGTGATAGGTGGTTACTATGTGAGATGACTTAGATATTTATTATTACTTTCGTGTACAGTTTATTGTGTTCGCATCGCTGTTTATTCTTCTTAACAATGTTAAGTCAAATTTATTATTTTCATTGATCAGGCGTTGAAATTGTTATTGCTACACCTGGGAGGTTGATTGATATGTTGGAATCACATCATACAAACTTGCGAAGGGTTACATACCTTGTTTTGGATGAGGCAGATCGAATGCTAGACATGGGGTTTGAGCCTCAGATACGAAAAATTATTTCTCAGGTTTGAGTTTTGTCATGCTGTTCGAAAATCATGTCATGAATATTTTCACACTTTTAGTTCTGTTATAAGGATAATTTTAAATAGATGATTGTTTCCCCTAACCATCATATTTCCTCTTCCTTCACTTATGTCATTGTATCTGTAGGTTTTATTTATGGTTTATATCTTTTGAAAAACAGGAACAAATTAGTAGATGTTTGAAATAACTTGGCTGAAATAAAATCTTGAAGAGTGCGGAAGTTGTAACATTTGGTTTAAAATCCCAATTATTTGAGTTTTGGTAATTTATTGCGGATATTGTTTGCTGGAACTTTAGGCTTATAACATGAACTTATTAATTATTCTTGGATTTTTTGGTGGTTTGAAGGTCACATTATTAATGAGAAAGCTTGTTCTTACTTACCACCAAAGAGAAAAGAGGTTGTTGCCTCTTAATTGCTTGTGAATATTTGGTTGTATTCACAAACTCTCAATAATAAGGGAAAAATGTCCAATCTCCTTTAGGATGCTCGTGTTAATGCTATTTGCTTACCTCTCTTGTATTTCTTTAGCTTTGTTGCATTTTCAAAATATTAGCCATATATTCCTTTTACTTGGAACATTATTGGCTTTAAAGACTAATAATGTCAACATTTACTTATGTAAATGGTTCCAAACTTGTTACTTGTGAGTACAGCTGCATAAAATTTCTACCTATATAGTGCTTCCTAAGCTAGAGTACTCAATTTCAGATCCTTTGTACCTAGTAAATGATTTTACTTTGAGAATTAATGGAGAAAATTTTACGAATTACATGCGAATCAGATCCGAGAATGTATTTCAGTTTGGTGGATGTGGTTGGTAGCCTCGCGTATCATAAATAAATAATGTAATGTTGTTTTGTATTTGCTCAGAATAATTCAAGAATTTCTTAAGTTATTCATAAATTATTTGCATTTTCATGAATATATGTGAATAAGTTGTTGATTATCAGAAGCATATGATATTGTTGGTTCAATTGTGTTTGTTGTAAAGAAGGGTATAGATATGATGCAGTTGTTTTCCAAGATGCTAGTCTTTGGTTGATTATTTGTTGTAATTGTTCTGTCTTATGTAGAACAACTTGGTCATTATATGATCATTTTCTATGCAGTCTTACAACTTCATGAACAACAGGCAAGGTATTGTGGGTCATTATTATTATGTTTTTTTTATAAGTAATGTATATTTTAACAAAGCGTAGATGGGTGCAACCCAATTACACATGAAGTATACAAGAGAACCCATAATCTATAGGGAAAGAAGAACATAAAGTTAAAACTTAGAAAAAGTAAAAACATGCAAAGTATGCCATGCCACTTTCCTTATATAGGGTTTGTAGCACCATCTTTTTCAACTCGAGCAAGCATTCTCAGAGTCATCAAAACTTTGTGCATTCCGCTCTCACCAAAGCCATCACATCAAACACAAAGGAACCATCCTTCATATATGCAAAGCCAAACAGTTGCCCAATTGTCCCCTCCGACTTTCCAACAACTCACTCACCCTGCGAGACATAACCCACGCAACACCAAAAAGCAGTAAAAGCACACTCCACCTCTGTTGCAACCTCACATTGAAGGACTAAATGATTAGTAGACTCACCACAATTCTTACATAAACAACACAATTCCAGCACAATAATATTTCTCTTTCGTAAATTATCTAAGGTCAAAATTTTCCCCAGAGTCGTCGTCCACACAGAATGCCACTCTCAATGGAACCTTAACTTTTCAAATACTCTTCCAATGAAAAGTGGACCTACAAGAGTCGACAAAACCTGATAGTACGACTTCACTTCAAAAGATTTCCTCTTCGATGGAACCCAACACATTGTATCCTCACCTCCATACCTAATTCTGTTGGAGTACAACAACTCAAAGAATCGAGAGACCACATCCACCTTCCAATAATGCACAATTCAAATAAACTGAACATTCCAATGAATGTTACCATTATGAAGCTGCATATTCTCTGCCACCCATGCATCCTTACAACATGCAATAGTGAACAACTCTGGAAAGAGGACCTTCAAAGGTAGTTCCCCACACCACACATCATATGCCAAAACAACACTTTAAAACCACTCCTACCTCATAACACACATGATGCGCAAAACCATCCCACCCCCTCCTTATACTTCCACACTCCCACTCCCACTCCATGGGTCCCCCAACCACCTTGGAGCACCAACCATCCATCATGCTATCATATTTAATGTCCACTAACTTCCTCCACTAACCATCCCTTTGCGTAGCAAACCTCCACAACCACTTACCCAACAAGGCATGATTAAATTGAAGCATGTTTCTCACCCCCAACCCCCCCGAGTTCTTCAAAGTACATAAATTCAACCAATTCACCATATGAAACTTAAATTCATCACCAATAGCTCCCCAAAGAAAGTCCCTCTGAAGTTTTTCTATTCGATTGGCCACTCCCACTAGAATAGGGAAGAGGGACAAATAGTATGTAGGTAAGTTAGAGAGAGTGCTTTTGATCAACGTTAACTTGCTGCCCTTGATAAATACAACCTCTTCCAGCCTGTCAATCTACTCTCCAACTTCTCAATAGATAAGGAACTGGAGCCTCAAATCAAATTCTTATGATTTTCTTCCCAAACACGAGTTATTGGTGAATACCTAAATTTAAGCTGCTTGCTAACAATGATAAAACATGGATTATGGTTTGGTTGACCTATCAGGACTACTGAGAAATTTGGTTTTTCCTTGTGCTGAGGATGCCAAATTAAACTTTCTAATGTTTACTGCTCTAGGGTGCTAGGGTGCTTTTATGTCTTGAAACTTTAAACATGTAAATTTGCTTTCTTGATGGTTCATTCTAGAATAAACTAGTTCTTCATACGTTTGAGAAGAGAGCAATACATGAATGGCCTGGTTTCTGGGATACTGATTGCATTAATAATTACTTTGATAATCTTTATGCCTAGTAGCAAGGAGTAGAAGTATTTCATATTGAAGATACCAGCTAGCCACTGGTAAGTATCACTGGTGGTAATGCAACAGGTCTTTTCATTCACTCCTAATGTTTTGCTTTATGCAGATTCGTCCAGATCGTCAAACTTTATACTGGAGTGCTACTTGGCCTAAGGAGGTTGAACAACTTGCTAGGCAGTTCCTTTATAATCCATACAAAGTAAGTTGCTGTAACTCAATTTTGCTACCATATGGTAGGATTCTCTTCTTAGGATATGGTCTTTTCTGAAATTCAGTTTTAGCTTATACTTTTAATTTATGCAATTGCGATCTTGAATATTACATTTTGCTCTGTTTTTGAGGCTGCTTGGTTTTGGTGCTTTTGTCCCCCCTTTTCTTGAAACTATTGGTCATTTTCTCAGTTGTAATGGTTTGGTTTGTTATTGCTAGAATTTTGGAGGTTTTATGTCCCTTTTAAAAATTCCGGCTATTGTAGTTGTGTGTAACTGTGTACAAATGTGTCATTTTCTAATTCACTCTTATCTTGGACTTTGCATAGGTGATAATTGGCTCTTCAGATTTGAAAGCCAACCATGCTATACGCCAGCTCGTGGACATTGTTTCTGAGAATCAGAAATATAACAAGTATGCCCCCTTTCTATCTCTTTCTTGTACACTCCATTTTTTCAAGATTTTGTGATGTGGGATTTGTTGTGGCCATCTTACTGATAACCTTTTTTTTTCAAGACTGGTGAAGTTGCTGGAGGATGTCATGGATGGCAGCCGAATACTGATCTTCATGGATACGAAAAAAGGATGTGATCATATCACTCGGCAGCTTCGCATGGATGGTTGGCCTGCACTCTCAATTCATGGAGATAAAAGTCAAGCAGAAAGGGATTGGGTTCTCTCAGAGTTTAAAGCTGGCAAGAGTCCTATAATGACTGCAACAGATGTTGCAGCTCGTGGTTTAGGTACGAAGATAACTCTTAATACTTGTTCATTGACTTGATAGAAACTTATTTTTAGTACAAGCATTGTGTGGTAACTACAACGAACAACACTTTTAATCTTCTCATTTTGGAATGATATCAATTTTTTGTTTTGTGCTCTGGTTTTGCGGCAGATGTGAAGGATGTGAAATGTGTGATAAACTATGACTTTCCGGGTTCCCTCGAGGACTATGTTCACCGCATTGGCCGAACAGGAAGGGCTGGGGCAAAAGGAACTGCGTACACATTCTTCACAGCTGCAAACGCTAGATTTGCAAAGGAACTCATTAGCATACTTGAGGAAGCGGGTCAGAAGGTTAGTCCTGAATTGGCAGCAATGGGACGTGGTGCACCTCCTCCCCCGTCAGGTTAGTCGACTAGCTCAAAAGCATTAACATACGTGAGTGTATATGCATGCATTTTGTTGAACTCGGTTACTGAAACTGTGTTTCAATGTATAATCAATCAATCAGGTCATGGGGGTTTTCGTGATCGCGGGAGGGGTTATGGTGGTGGTCGCTCGTGGAGCTAATAATTAAAGGTAAACTATGAGCTTGATGGCTATGGAGAAAAGCCTGGCAATAAGCATTCACGCCTGGCACGACATACTCGTTGGGCAAAATGTAAGGATAACTTGTCTTAGAGTAGGAATTAGATGTCTTTGGTCTATTTTCATTCATTTATGTTGACTTTTTGTTCAATTATCTAGAGGACTAACTGTAGTTAGAGTATCGGACTGTGTAATATAAAACACTTGTTCATATCATTAAAGTTTTTGAGGAAGAATGCAATGGAACTTGAAGCATAATTGTGTCACCATTGCATCATCTTTGTATCTAAAGGGACTAAAAAGACGTGAGATTATCGGCAAAAAATCCCTTGCTGTTTAAAGAACTAATTGATGTTTGGATTTTTTTTTTTCTTTCCTTTTAAACAACAAGAATCTTGTTCAAGGTTTATATTGGCAAGATTGGATTTTGGATTTTGCTCTAATTGTCATCTCCACCTCTATTTGAACCCTATTATTTGAATTTTGACATCTCTAGCTTTATTCAACTTCCTTGTTTAACATATTTTTCTCATTTTTCAATTTCAATAGTGACGCAGTACCTTAATGAATTTTATTTGTTACATCACCTTACATAAAATACCAACTTATTGGATAACAAGATAGAAAGAAAACAGAGATATAGATGTAGAAGAAACAGAGGATTAAATAGGATAAACGCATAGAACTCACGACGCATAACTGAATCTGTAAATTTCTCCCCACCAGAAAAGAACTCGACTGCAACAAGTTTTGAACAATGTAGGCATCGTACCAAGAACAATCTAATGAGGGTCGATTTTTCCATTTAACAAGAAATTTGGAAGTCACAATGGTTCAAAACAAAAGGAGAAAAAGTTTTTTTTTTTTTTTTTTTGGCGAAATCCGGTGCTTGAACAGGGCTAACATAACATATACCAAAAAATAACAAATGTTTGTTCAATGTGGTCGAAAAACACTTGCATTTTAACCAGCTAAACAATATGTGTATCTCAAAGTAGTCCACCTCCTTCATTTGCATGTCAACCATTGTTATCCTTCTCCAAAGTGCTGTTGGGTATTCTGATCACAAGTGTTTGAGCCTGAATCAAATTTTTGTAGCCATTGACTTTTACGACACAAATTTGAAAGAGCTATAAACTTATTTCTCCTACGAAATCTCTTACACTGACTTCGCACTTGGGACCAAGGGTTAGGCCAAGAGAAAACCTATGGCCTTGCTATCTGTCATGGTGATATCTCAGACACAATTTGCAAGAACTGCATTGCCAATGCAATTAACGAAGGCTGCATACATTGTCCTTACAACAAGGGTAATTTTTTTTTTTTTTTAAATAATAATTAAAAGGGTACGTGGGTGAGATCCACTACAAGAAAATAGGTCTTTAGCAACGACATTTTGTCGTTGTTAAAAGTCCAAAAGTCGTCGCTAATGACTTTTAGCAACGTTACGTCATTGCTGATAAGTCCTTGCTTTCGACCTTGTTGCTCATCATCGACGACTTTTAGGTCGTTGCTGATAATGTTTGAGTCGTGGCAAATAGATTCAAAACCCGAAACAAGATATTGTTGCTAAAAATAAGTTATCAGCGACGACACAAAAGTAGTTGTTGATATCTTATTATCAAAGACGACATTTTTTCATTGCTGATAACTCCTTATCAACGACGACTTTTGTTGCTGATGATAACGCTTAGCGTCGCCGCTAATAGCTTTAGAACCAAAACGAAATGTCGTTGCTGATAGTTTGTTATAAAGTCGTTACTAATAATCTGTTATAAGCAACAACTTGTAATTGTCGCTGATATTTAGTTATCAGCAATGATTTGTCGGCGTCGTTGATGACAACAAAGTCATTGATATATATATAAAATAACAGCAATATATTTGCCAATGCTATTTAAACTACTAAATTATCAAGTATTCCACATTGTCTTTAAGTAAAATATGATTTACATTCAATTAAAAATATGAATTTACAGGTACATATGTTCAAGCCTAGTAACTATAGTTTACATTGAACATAAATTACACTCATCACTACACCTTATTTCACACACTATTTGATAAATGTTTGCTTGTTCTTCTTCTTAGATCATTGTACTTGCTTTGTTGTCCTTAAGAGTTATCTGTAAAGTTGGAAGAAAACACACGTTAGGCACGAAACTAGATTGCTAAGCATATATAAAATATTATTATGATACCAAAAAAATCTAGCACATACACCAATCAACTCAAGTCAACATCTCAAGTAGAACCTTACTATCTACCTCGAGCAGATGCCACAAATAATCTAAACGAAATAAAACACAATAGTTGCACATCTAAAAGAATTGATTCAGAATTCAGATAAAAATAAATTGGAAAAATTACAATTTACCCCTCCCCCCCAAAGTTGACATAGTTTTTCAATTCGAACACTAAAGTTTCAATTTTTGCAATCCTCCCACACAAAGTTCCAATTTTTTTTCAATTTACTAATATTATCCCAAAATTCCCATATTGCCCATAATTTTTATTTAAAAAATAAATAAAAAATTTAGAGGTGCAAAAATGGCCAGATGGCGCCACCCCAAATTTTTATTTATTTATTTTTAATTTTTTATAAAAAATAAAAAAATAGGGGCAATATGGGAAGTTTCTGATACAATTAGTCAAATTGCAAAAAATTGGAACTTTAGGGGGTGGATTGCAAAAATTTAAATTTTGGTGTTCGAATTGAAAAACGCTATCAACTTTGGGGGAGTAAACTGTAATTTTTCCAAATAAATTTGTTTCCTAGCACATGCCATTTAAGTCATCCTTATTGGAGCAATACAAATAATACTTAATGGTAAAGGAAGAACAGGTAATACCTTGATTAGAAGTTGATTCACTTTGCTTTCAAGTTGTTCAAGTGTGTCATTAAGCTCCAACAACAAACCAACTAATTCTGGGGTAGAACTGTAGGATAAAAATATTGAGAATTCCAACCAAATGGAATTGAACTCCAAGCTTACCAAGACGGCTACTACTAATAAGTATAGGATTGAGAATTCCCATTTTGAGAATTGAACTCTAACCCTAGTACGTGTCTAATCACTTGAGGATTTCCTTGAGGCCATTGGTTGCATATTAGTATATACAACAAAGGTGTTATTTTAATATTATTGTATATTCTCATACGATACCGTATTACCATATTTGTGACAGAATATTTTCATAATATTCTCAATATATTATAAAAATATTATGATAATATTTGCTACTATCTAATTTGTTTTTTTGCTTTTTTTTTTTTTTTTTCATAATATTCTCAATATATTATAAAAATATTATGATAATATTTGCTACTATCTAATTTGTTTTTTTTGCTTTTTTGCTTTATTATTATTATTATTATTATTATTTTTTTTTTATTTAGGTGCAATCATATGGTCGGATTATTGCACATTGAAGTACCTCAACAAGGAATTCTTTGGCCAAGTTGACTATGAAACTTAGTACTACATCAACAACCTGAAGAATATAAGTAGCGATGCGGCATCGTTTCGCGAAAGGAGTGGGACGTGGCTGAGCAAACTTGCCGACCAAGCTTCCGAGACGCAGCAAATGTTTGTGGCCAGAGAATTGGTGGTCGGAGACACAACCATGCTCTATGCATTGGCTCAATGCACAAGCTACCTTTCCAGCATGGATTGTAGAAAGTGTCTTGTTGATTCTATTGCTTTTCTTCCTAAATGTTATGATGGGAGTTTAAGAGCTTGGATGTATAGTGGGACTTGTGAGCTAAGATATGAGGCTTTCTAGTTTTTCAATGCTTAGGGTTGGAACATCTTAGGATCATGGATCATATATCTCACTATAAAAAGATTGTGTGTTCTAGGAGTCTATGACTTTAAGTTGTTGTACTTCCCCTTGCATGTTTGTAAGTTTTATCCAAATGGGTGAGTGATTAAATAAGATTTTTCTGTTGTTCTATAGATTTAATTACGGGAAAACTTCTCTTATTTTGACCCTTGAAATGTCGTGGTCTTTGCGGTACTAATATCTAATTATCAAAAGTTGCAATGTTGGTATCTCATTTGTCATCCCTATGTTAGAATTTTTTTGTTAAATCCAAAAGGATCCTAATGGCCATGGAGTTGGTTGCGCCACCCCTATATTCGTCTTAAGGGGAGGGTTGAACCACCCCTATATATTCGCCCTAACGCCTAGTAGAACTAAAATTGTTCTGATGATGTGTAATAGTAAGCATAAATTGAAGATTGAAGGTGAAAGAAATGAGAAAAGAGCAAAAAATAACTTAACCGATGAGCTTGGTTTATGGTTAAAGAAATGTCAGTGGAAAGCTTATATTATATAAGTCATGGGCAAATGTTCCCCTTTTCCAAAAAAAAAGAAGAAGTCATGAACAAATGGATTCTTGCAAGAAATCTCTATCTCGATGCAATCCATGCGAACATGTGCATGTTGTCGTTTACACGTGCATTGCCTTCTTTAATTAAGGAAGGAGATAACTTGGTCTTCATTGGGTAGATTGGGCCGTAGACTTGTACTTTAATTGAGACTTTTTTGAATAAAGCTTTGATTTGGCTACATGGAATAGAAAGCCTTAAAATGGGTTGAAGCCCAACTTTGAATCACATTCCATTGTGAACTATGGCCCAATAAAATATGAAAATTGTTAATAGAAATATTGTGGGCTATTTTTTAATAAAACTTTGGCCCAAAATTATGGTTCATCTTTTTTTCTTTTTTTAATTTTTTTTAATATATATATTATGGTTCATCTTGAGTTGACCTTATAGTGCCAATGCTTTATCAAGTAGCTATGGATTTTTTAAATTTTAATTTTGGTTGGTGATTCTAGGCTTTTTGCCCTCTTGTTGGGATATAGCCAAAAAAAAGAAAAAAAAGAAAAAAAAAAGGTAAGAGCAAAAATTAAAAATAAGATTTTCATGTGAAATTGTGATCATTAATTGGAACATAGTTTTAAAGTTACTATTTTTAAAAATAAGTTCCGTCTTGACCAATCTTGAATAATGGTGCGTTGGGATTACAATTTCACAAGAATAATTTGTATTTTCAAAAGATATTGCAAAATGTAATTCGTTTGGCATTGTGATTTAAAAAACACTTAATCTAAAATAGAAAAAAAAAAGAAAAAAAATCTACGATTTCTATAAGCAGGTTATGAGAACTTATTTAAAAAAGTGCGAATTTAAACCAAAATCATGATTTCGCATAACAAATATTTGATAAAAAAATATTTTTTAACATGTTTTACTTTACGATCTTAAAAAGTAGCTATTTTTAAAAACGCAATTTTTACAACCACAATCCCAAATGACCCCAAGTAAATGATAAAGTTTTTCTCCAAACTAGGTTAGAGAAACTTGCTCCAACTCAGTCTATAAAAATGACATTTGTCATTCAAACATGTGAAATGCACATGTTTGTTAATAGTAAGGACAAAGTTGTAATAAATAATATTAAAAATTCATGTACATCTCACATGTTATTAAAAAAATAAACACATATCATTTTTATAGATTAGGTTAAAGGAAGTTCCTCCGACCCAATGGAGGAAAACTCTGTCCCAAGTAAAATCAAATGTCTAAGCAAATAATTGAATAAAAAATCAAAAAAATAAATAAATAAATTGTGAAAAAATTTAGGGGAAACTTCAGAAAGCCCCTCTGAACTTCTAGCCGTTTTGACAAGCACCCCCTGAATTTTCAAAACTCTCATTTAGGCCCCCTGAACTTTGGTTTGCTCTCACTTTGGACCATTTTAACGTTAAAGTCAAATAATTTGACTTCTTATACCTATTTTACCCTCTCCCAAAACTACATCGTTTTTTGTCCTAAAACTACAACACCTACTCAGCCCAAAACGAAGTCGTTTTAGGCATTTTTTTTTTTTTAAAAAAAAAAAGAAAAAAAAAAAGAAAAGCAAAATATTTTTTTTAAAAAAGGGAAACTTCACTAAGGACCCCCAAACTTTCACCCGTTTTGAAATACCCCCCTTGAACTTCAAAATCTCTCAATTTAGTCCCTTGAACTTTCAATTGCTTTCAATTTGGACCCTTCCGTTAATTTTAGCCGTTAAAATTTTTTTTAAAAAAAAGACCAAAATATCCCTGATTTTTGTTTTTTTTAAAATAAAAAAAGTTTTAGAAGTTGGAATTTTATACAAAAGTCAGGGGTATAAACGTCATGTGACTTTTAAAATCTGACGGAATGGTCCATATTGAAAGCAATTGAAAATTCAGGGGGTGTATTTCAAAACGGGTGGAAGTTTGGAGGTCCTTAGTGAAGTTTCCCAAAAAAAAAAGAAAGAAAGCAAAATGGGGTGGCTCCCACAACTTATTTAATAAGTAGATCCCATACTGCATGGGTGGCCATGAACCACCATTTTTTGGGTGGGGTGTGTCCGATCCCCAAATGCACCCGATCCCCCCCCTTTTTTTTTTTTTTTTTTTTATTGTTAGACTGCTGGGAGCCACCCCTTGGCTAAAATGGTCCGCCACCCCATTTTGGCCAAGGGAGGGGGTGGCTCCGATTTCCTTTTTTTTGTTTTTTGTTTTTGTTTTTTTAATATTATGCTCAAAACGACGTGCTCAAAATTGTGTAGTTTTAGAGTCCAAAACGACATAGTTTTGGTTGAGGGTAAAATGGGTATAAAAAGTCAAATTATTTGACTTTAACGTTAGAATGGTCAAAACTGAGAGCAAACCAAAGTTCAGGGGGCTTAAGTGAGAGTTTTGAAAATTCAGGGGGTGCTTGTCAAAATGGCTGAAAGTTCATGGGGTTTTATGAAGTTTCTCCAAAAATTTAGGGAAAACTTTAGAAAGCCCCCATTAACTTCCAGCCATTTTGACATACCCTTCATGAATTTCCAATACTCTCACTTAGGCTCTCTGAACTTTAGTTTTCTCTAACTTTGGACCCTTTTAACTTTTTATACCCATTTTACCCTCAATTAAAACTATGTTGTTTTGGACCCAACCAAAACTACATTGTTTTGGACTCCAAAACTACAACGTTTTGGGCTTCAAAACTACATCATTACTCAACCCAAAACGACGTCGTTTTGAGCATAATATTAATAAAAAATAAAAAATAAAAAAAATCGGGAGCCACCTCCTTGGCCAAAATGAGGTGGCCTGAAGCCACCCCGATTTCTTTTTTTAATTAATTAATTAATTAATTTTGCTTTTATTTTAAAATAATAATGCCTAAAACGACGTCGTTTTGGGCTGGGTAGGTGTTGTAGTTTTAAGACACAAAACGACGTAGTTTTGGGGAAGGTAAAATAGGTATAAAAAGTCGAATTGTTTGACTTTAACGTTAAAAGGATCCAAAGTAAGAGAAAACCAAAGTTCAGAGGACCTAAGTGAGAGTTTTAAAAATTCAAAGGGGTATGTCAACATGGCTTAGAGGGACTTTCTAAGTTTCCCAAAAATTTAATTAGAAAGTCATCAGCCTGGTCTGGGAGACGAAGAAAGAGTGTAGACAGAGAAAAAAAGAATTGGAAGCGACGATGAGCGAAGGTCCAAAGCTCTACACCAACAAACCCAAGAAAGGTAAACTCAGCTTCCATTTCTGTATTTCCAGAAAACAATCGTTTCTTCTTTTGTTTTCGAAAAACATTACCATCAAGAATGCGTGGTTTTTGTATCTGACTGTTGATTGATTGCTTGTGATTTTTACAAACAGCGCAACTCAAACAATTTCAAGAGCAGCAACAGAAATCTCAGGAATTTTCCTCACCGTCGTCGTCTTCGTCGTCAATGGGGACTCAGTCTCCAGCTCCGCCACCCCAGCAGCCTCCAAAAGAGTCATTTGCTCGGCGCTACAAGTTTCTCTGGCCTATGCTTTTGGCTGTCAATCTTGCTGTTGGAGGTCCCTTTCTTTCTCTTATTCCTTAGCTTTGTGAAATTAATTTTTTTTCCCTTCAATTTCTTATGTACTTTTGTGTAAATGGGTATTTATTTGTGTACGAGATGATTAGTCGTATATTGGCCTGCATCAAATGGTGTCATGGGTTTTTATATTTTAGCTTGAAAGAATGATGTTTAAGCTTATTGAGTGCTTTTCTTCTTGATGTTGTTGTTGATGGGTATTCTGTTGTTAGAATGGGGGCTGGGATTTCAATCTCATTTTCTGTGGATTTTTTGACTGGTTCAATTGATCTGACTTTGCGGAAGACTTGGTAACACAAATCAGAAGCGTCTGCGTGTTCTGACCAGAAGATAAAACAAGCCCTTATGCTTAAACAACTATAATCTCCGTAGAGTATTTGAGAAAATTCTAGGATTTGATAATAATTCAAGTTGTGTATTTTACATTACAGACTAACATATAGATAGAAGAGAAATACTTGTAGAGATAGTAAACATAGTACTGAAAATAAAATTAATCCTAGTAAGGAAAGTAAACCTGATCCTAGTAGGTAAATGAAATAATTAACTCCTAGAAAGGAAAGGAAATAAGTCTTAATTAAAATAAAAATAAAAATGCTTATCAAAAATAAAAAAATAAAAAATAAAAATCAACTAAAATCTCCATCTTCGCAGTTGCGTTGAATTAGATGTAGCGTCCTACATCATGATTAGTGATTGTGAACATAAGGGAATTTGTTAAATGGGTTTTGAGGTGTTCCAAGGTTGGGCTTGTGTGGGATTTATGATTCTCCTTAGTTGAGAAATTGTGTGAGAATATGTTGCCTTCCCAAGTTACTTAGAAATGACTCTCAATCAATCCATATTTTTTGTCTTGAAACCATTCATCTACGTATATTATAAGACACATACACACAATCTCAAAACACAAATACAAAAGATGAGCAAGTTCCTGAATTAATAATCAAAACCATTCTCAAAAATCTAATATGTTTGCTAGATAGCTTTTATAGTAGTAGATCAAATCTTCATATAGGCTTCATATGTGTTGGAGACAATGTTGGATAACTGGAAGCATGCAATGTAATTATATAACAATGTTATATCTTTTTATTCATCAAAAAATTGTATTGACTACCAGATGGGAGGTAAGTCTAGATGATGGGCCAAACCTTGGCATCGCTCAATCACTCTCTTATATATGTATTAACTGTACTTTTGATCTAGTCAAAGCCTATGTAAAATGGACTCAGGTTCCACATCTAGGTCTCATACTTGTTATTTTCCATGTCTTAGGATTCATGGACACAGCTTACTCATCTAAATCTCTTAATTTTTATTCATCTTGAATTCAAACAGAAGTAGTTCTGTGTTGTTGTTTGTTGCATGTGTACTTCACTTGACTTGAAAAATCCATGTAACATAAGAGCAACTTAAGAGGCTGTCTTAAGGAAGTTCTTAACCTTTTCTTTGTGTATTGAACAATCTTGTGGGGCATGTGTTTTGCAGAAATAGTATTGGACATGTATTCCTCTTTTATACTAGTGTTTTGTTGAGTATTATACTGATGCCTCACTTATACTTAACACAATTAATTGACATGTTTGAACTATCTATGGAGAGAGGGATTAAAATAATAGTTCCAAATAAAGAAGCCTGATTGAGTTGAAATAAATCTTGTGGTAGTCACAAATAGCTGAAGGACTGTCAAAATCTCCAGCAGTTGAAGGTTTGCACTGTCCATTTTGGAGTTTAGGGAAACAAAAATAAAGCGCTGTAGTTAAATCGTAGGAATGTTATAAAGGTTGAAGATTTTGTTTAGGTACTCTAAAGGCAATCCATGAAAACTATCAATTGTCATCTCTGATTAAACAAATACAAGTCTATTTTCTTAAGGTCTGTAGTTCCACTGCTACAGACTACAGTATATACAATAATAGGCAGGGTATTTTAATTTGGGGGCATTTGGCATCCATTTTCTTCTACCCAAGCGTGAGGGGATTTAAAAAAAAGCTTATCTTTTACCTATTTTCTGGTCCCCCATGGATATCGTTGGGCTGAATGGCAAATT
This sequence comes from Corylus avellana, assembly GCF_901000735.1. Taxonomy (NCBI): domain Eukaryota; kingdom Viridiplantae; phylum Streptophyta; class Magnoliopsida; order Fagales; family Betulaceae; genus Corylus; species Corylus avellana. The sequence goes on along the minus strand of NC_081547.1, from coordinate 9,245,854 downwards.
TTCCTCTAGAAGATTTGCTAATATTTTATGCTTTGATTCTAACTCAATCAAAGCTGGGCATGCTGATATAATGCAGCTAAAGATGAGTTTGCCCTTAAGTGTCAATTCAAGAAGAAGAAATACCACATTATCAAAATTCTTGATCACGGGCTACGTAACTCAAAGTATGTCCTTACCTGTTTGTTGCATGTCCTGCCCCAGGGGAGGGGTTGGATGGAGAAAATCGATGTTAATTTTGAGAATTATCACATAACAGTAAGAAAGGATGGAGCTCTTGGTGGCTTCAACCCTCAAATTTTCACAGACCTTAGCATTGACTTTCTTTGACCAAATTGTGCACTTCCAATATAATATGCATTGGCATCTCCATTACTACTACTATTTGTTTTCCTCTCTGGCATCATGATGGAAGAGTCAAAGTAGCATCATAGAGTTGTTTTTATTATAATATGTTGGAATATAAGTGAGAGAGGTCATTGCACATGCTACTGTAGTGGACTGGTAATGATAGCTGTGGCTTGGAGAAACAGTTCAATTATTGTTGCTAATGACAAAGACATCATAAAAGAGAAAAACAGTTCTTTACATCCTTGTAATATTCACACTTTGTTCTGTGCACCATATACAAATGAAAAGTAGAAAAATAATTTAAATTTATACCCTTCTGGTGTTTGATTTGTTAAGTGGGAGAAAAGAAAAAGAACTGTAAGGAAATCGTGTCAGCATTTTCTTCTTGGGCTAACCCAAATTTGCTCTTAATGTTAGGTGGGATTTGGAGAGAAAGTTGTTCATTAGGAAGAAAAGATACTAAAATTTGATTTCCTTCCATATATTTTCTCTCCACTCTCTCTTTATTGCAAAACAATGGAAAATAATGTAGTTTTCCATATTTTTATTTTCTCTTTGTTTCTTTTAAATTCCTGTTGTAGAATGTGAACTAAATAGATCTAGAATTACTGTCTGAAAAACTACATAAAACACATGCAGATATATTATTGTCAACTAGACCAGTTAATTGCATTTTAGTAATTAATCGGATATTTCCCGGTTGAAGAAAAATTGAGGAATGAGGCTGCTTAATAAAAGGTTTATTACCATTGCTTTATCATTTGGTTTTCTTCTTAAGGAGTGCTGCTAACAATGCATTATGGCTAATATCACTTTAAAGTATTCTTTTCTGAGCATGTCTATTTATAAATTTGAAGCGAACTTCTTGTTATGCCGTATATTAAACCCAAGCCTTCTCTGACCTAAAGGCAGAAGTTCCTATGCCTTCCTTGTGCTCTTTTTCAACCCGAAAGATTAATTTTTTTGAGCTCTGCTTCTGTTGTTAACTCTGAAGTAGTGGTGAAAATTATGGGTTGTGCTCTGAGAAAAGGCAAGCCAGTCATCGATGTATAACTAAATAAATAAGGTCCCTCCCTTCCTGAAGAAAGATAGCATGGGAAGATATCAAGAGGCCTGCTGAATTTCATTAATTTTGGTTAACTACCATGGTTAAGCTTGTTGAATCTACTTCATAACCTTTATTTTTTGAACTTTTTTGGTATCTGCATTGGACGGTCTGCTTTTGTATACAATGGATTAGGGGTACATATCTTTGATCTATACATGGGGATGTGTTTTCCATAGGCCAAAGTAAGCACCATGTGCCAAACTAAACAGCTTGTATTGAGGCTACATAACATGGACACTGAAAAAGTTGCAAAGTCTCCCTGTAAGACATGATTTGACTTGTGAAAATATGGGATATGCACCTTGCATGCCTACTGTTGGGCATGTTCTCAAGTGTCAATGTCCTGCATAGCTAGAGAGGAATGTATCGTATTTCCTTCATGGTTGCTCTGATATTTCTTCTATTTTCTCTTTTGTTGCAAAAAATTACTTATGTGAGCAATTACTCCTATAATATTGCATATTATATGTTTGCCTGGTCCCATGGACTGATATTTGGAGAGTACACAAATAGGAAACCTTGACACACCCAAACGAACTTATAATCTTCCTATCTAGTATGCTTAACATGATATCAACATTTGCAACTTTACATTTTTATTATGCTGATTGCTGGTTGATCTTCCTCACTTAATTGTCTGCTGTTTGGATTTGCGACAATATGCATATTGATGTCTCCTTGATATTAATGCTGTTGTTTCTAGTAATGTTATTATCATGCATGTTTGCCTTGTATTTGCCCCACTTTCTAGACAGCAACATTCTTGTTGAGGATGCATATTGCTTCATTTTGAAGAATTCTGGAGAATATCTTTCTTCTCGTTTTCTTATATAATAGTAGCAGGAGTAACTAGAAGCATTCTTCACTCTACTAGAAAAACTCTGTAGTTACCTAATTAGAGTAATCCATTTGCTATTTATTATGGATCTTAGAGCCAATGGTCATGTAACAGACTTATATGTCGATCCATCTAATATGTGACTAACCATGATCATGGTCCTTTTCCCTTTAGCATAATCATTATGGATTATTGTGATTATGGGATAGTAGACATGTACTAGATCATTGCAAAAGGTTTAGGTGGGAGAAGAAAACAAATCCAGAATGTAAGTCTTGCATAATTATTTACTCTCCTTCTAAAGCTCTACTACTCAATATGGTCAATATCATATAGAAATAATCTTTGGGTTTATCTGTACCAATGGTCAGCAATATGTTGAACAGACAAAGTTTGTATCAATTCCTTGGAAGTGCACTGTATCCTTCATAAAGAGTTACATACGGTGACACAAAGTAGGATGGAGTCATTTATATGCCTCACTCGAAGCTTATGGCAGCACTAGTGAGTAACAACAGTTTTTACTTGCCCCAACCACAGTCACTTTAACTGATAATGAAATCATGTTTGGCGTGTGACAGTCAGGTTTGAGATGGAAAAACTAGGGTTTACAAGAAAACATCCAATGAGGGTTAAACTTGTTTCATTACATTGACACGGAAGCAGAATGAACAGATTCCAATAAAGGAAAGATATTCTTAACATGTGTTAGTTCTATATATTATTTATGAGGTGTTCATATATTGTTTTGTGGTCCTAACTCGATGGATTTTCTTTTTCTTCTCTGCTTCTGGTGATGTTTTCTTTTCATATACAAGCTGCTAGTTTTAACTTATGGAATGACTATCTTGAAACTTTTGATTTAGTCGCTTGACAAAGCTGTCTCTAGGGCCCTTAATTTGCTTCTTATCAGATTTGAGGTTTTTGTGAACTTTATAGCTTACCTCTTCGTGAGGACAAAGAAGAAAGACACAGGCGTAGAGGAAGAAGTTGCAACTCCAGTTTCAACAATGGCTCCTACAACTGCTCCTGCTGCTGAAAAATCCTTACCCTCGCCACCCATCAAAGAGGCTGTGAAGTTGAAGGAACCAATTCCAGAGGATCAGCAGCGTGAACTTTTCAAGTGGATATTAGAAGAGAAAAGGAAGGTCAAACCAAAAGATCCTTCAGAGAAGAAGCGCATTGATGAAGAGAAAGCCATTCTCAAACAGTTTATTCGAGCAAAATCTATCCCAAGTATCTAGTTATTTAAAAGTTGTTCTCAAATTTAAAGATGGCTAGAAATTATTTTATTTTTCTTCATTTTAATTGAAAATGAAGTTTAGTTTATACATGTGTTGGATATCAATGTCTGCAAATACTTAGTCAAATTCCATTGAAGTTCTGTAAGTCTTTGTTAAGTGCAATACAAGGATAGCACTGACTAATTACTTCCCTGCTCTGCTAATGCCACAATAGATCCCATATGCAGCTATCATGGAGAAAATATAAACCTTAAGTTAAGAAGGGAAGAACCCAGGAAGTTACATAGAAGTTTTTTTTTTTTTTTGTTATTTGAGTAATTTATTTATTCTCTAACACTTTTTCTAATTATGATATTTAGGAAGGTGGAATGTGAGCTATGAACCTTTTCTTGCCATACCTGCTTGTCTGTGTTGGCTCATGTCGCTTTCAATGCAAAAGAAAACTATATAGTTTCTTTTAACAATTTGCCGCTCAAATTGTTATTGTTAACAATTTAGATAGCAAATGTGAGAGAGTCTTTATAGAGTTTACCTGTCCAAACAGAGATGGACGGAGAATTTAAAATTTGTTTAGATAGATGGACTTTATATTAAATTTTTTATATTTACTGATCGAATTACTAATAATACGAACAACAAAATTATCGAGAATCTTTATTCATTCGACTAGTTGCGTCAAGTGGTGGAGATACACATGGGATGGACCAAAGGGAGAGCTTTCACAATTTCCAAAGAGGACGACAGGACGTGGCCACTCCCCCCATTTGCATTTCCACAACATGCAAACTTCCAACAATACCGAACCAACTAACTACCACTGCCAACTAGGCTATTTTGGAACCTCCAATTAAGATTTCCTTTACCCAAAATCACACTCATAAGTTACTGAAAAACACCAGAATATACCTCTCAAGGTTCCCAATCTTGGACCTTTCAGACAATATTTAAACATATCCAAAATATTCTCCAAGATTCTGAGAGATATAGTGGAATGAATATAACTCACAAACAACACAAATACTGTGCCTGTGTGAGATAGAGAGAGAGAGAGAGAGAGAGAGAGCCGAACAATCGGATGCAATGATGAAAATGGATTAAAATAAGAAATTATAATGAAGAAACTTAATGAGAAGTTAGGCAGTTTGAAGAAAGAGATAAAGCAAAGCTGAGGAATGGAGGTTAACAATTAAAAACACAAGCAATCAAGAGATGGGCCATTGTGAGAATTGAATTATATTTGTTTGACACAGTCAAACAGAGATCTAGAAAGTTCATAAAAATAGGCTTAACTATGCGCCAAAGACAGATGGTTATACAAAAATATACCTCAAATATTGCCCATTACCTTTGATCAAGAGGAATTCATATAATTAGCAGTATTTTATGGCAAAGAGGCCGAGGTACATGTGGCCTCTTCCATATAAAATGAGAAAGGATGGGGAATGAATGTGACATGAGAGGTTGGCTGGCCTTGTGTGTATGTGTGTGTGTGTCTGTGCAAGAGAGAGAGAGAGAGAGGGACAAAAGCTAAGAAGCAGGGGATGATGATGGAGCATTGTGGTTGGATTTATTGAGTCTCACATGAATGCACGAGGCCGCCCATCTGCCACTGCCAAGGGGAGGGACTCCACAAGAACAATCATGCACTTGTGGGGACTTCTCTCTACTTGCATATCTATTATACTCATAAATAATAATTATAATAATAATAATAATACCCACCAAACAATTTTCACTTTTTTAACCTTACTCCAAATGTTACCATGATTTTGACCCAATTGAACAAAATGGGTCATTTGGTCAAACACACAATATATATTTGTATTTATATTTATTTGTTTCTAGCCTACCCTATAGTCTATATTCTTTTGTACAATTATAAATCAGAACCCACACAAGTGGGTTTTTTTCATTGGCCGAGATGCTATCATAATGTTAATATCACTAAAGTACATTGGTGTTACTTACTGTGATAGAAAAAAGGTCTTATTAGTGTTTGATAAAAAAAACTCTCTTATGAATTCCAAGGTACTTTTTTTTTACTTTGATTGAGTAATTTAATATTAATTTAATTAATTATTAAGGGGATTTATTATTCATAGGGACTAATGTACTCACAGGTGTAATATTAGCTTTGAATAAGATTTTGAATCAATCTATATTTGATTGACTACCTCCACTAGGGGTGGGCAAAATATCTGATTGTTGCCTATCAACTGCCACCGAACCTCTACCGACTTCTGGGAGTTGGTAGTCAGAATTAAAAAAAATTGTTTTGACATCAGTTTGGTTTGGTAGGCCGTTAACCGAACCAAACCAACTTTGGCCATCAATAGTTTTTTCCTCACTTATTTAGCCCAAAAACATGTCCAATAAGCACTTTTTTAGCCCAAAAAAATCATTTAGTCAAAAAAAAAAAAAAATGGCCCATAAAAATAGGCTTGCCTCCAATATAAAAAATGACTAATCGACTTAACCGAAATCGTCAAAATTTATTCTTGTTGATATGAAGTCAGTTAAATCACCGGCTTTTTGGTTCGGTGAGCGAAAATACTCCTACTATCACTGATTTAACTGATACCCAACCCTAATTTTTGCATCGAAGGTCAAACTCTTTTGATGCATCAACCTGACTATCTTTGCACCCCTAATTCCTTTATTATTGAGTGGTTGTTTAGATTTATAGATTTAATAGTGTATATGTTGTTACATTGTGAATAAATTGTCACATTCTTTAAAATTTGTAAATTACATGGTTTGTCAGGTTCATGTCAGGGCGACTCAGAGGTCAACTTGATATGGGTCAACCTGAATACAACTCATTTAGTTAAATCTATCAAATCCCTCAATTATGACACATACTATTTAAGTTGTGCGGATCACTCATAGATTAAGTGAGTTTACTTTAGATTGACCTGTTTATTAAACAAGCTAATACAAGTTGACCTGAATTGATTCGAACTCGATCATACAAAACTCAAATCCGTTAATTTCGTGTTGGCTTCACAGATCATATAATAAAATAAAATTTAGACCATAAAATAGTTAATCTCCATTTCAAATCTCGGATAAAGAGATGATTCTAATCCTATTAACTAATTCGGAAGAGCAGCACATTTTTTCGAAATCCATCCCAAAAATGTACTGCTCCATGCCACACTTGTAATTTATCCGGAAAATGTCCTGCTTCATGGGTGATTGGGCCGCTGAATAAGTAAAAAATAAAAAAAAATTAAAAATTAAAAATTAAAAATTCTGGGTTATTTTAGGCTGCCACCAGGTAAAAATCGGCCAGCTCCATCCAAGACAGAGCCTCCTGGTACTTGTAAAAGACAGCTTAATAAGGCAAGTCTTGACATTTATGCTTGTCTGCCCCCAACACAAATATTCCATGTTTTATATATATATATATATACTCTCTCTGTCTCTCTCTTCCCGCACGCGTGCGCGTACGCATATGGACACTTAAAAGCATATTTAGTCATGGCCGTGGCAACCATGATTAAGCATATTTAAGCCAAAGCTTTGAGGCAGAGAGAGAGAGAGAGAGAGAGAGAGACCGTGCATGCGAGGAAAACATAAAATCCATAATGGACAATATGTGGGTTGTGTTAGGGACAGCAATTTTCCTGTCCGCCATAATTCTCTACAGGAACTGCAGGTTTCGACTCATCAGATCAAAACACAGAAGCCCACTTCCTTTAGGCACTCTTGGTTTGCCTTTTCTCGGGGAAACCATCGAGTTCGTGTCTTTTGCTTACTCTGACCGCCCAGAGTCCTTCATGGACAAACGTCGCCGCATGTAAGTTTTTTTTATTTTACTCTCCATTAATTAATTAACTTCTCAAAATTAAACAAACCATATTTGTAATTATTAATATTTAGTATTTGGGTTTTTGAAGATATGGCAAGGTGTTCAAGTCACACATATTTGGGAGCCCCACAATCGTTTCAACGGATGCAGAAGTGACCAAATTTGTTCTTCAGAGTGATGCCAAGACTTTCGTGCCTTCTTACCCCAAATCTCTCACTGAGCTCATGGGGAAGTCTTCTATTTTGCTCATCAATGGCAGCTTGCAAAAGAGAATCCATGGACTCATAGGAGCCTTCTTCAAGTCCCCTCATCTCAAGGCTCAAATTACTAGGGACATGCACAAGTATGTTCAACAATCTCTGGCAAATTGGAAAGATGACACTCCCATTTACATTCAAGATGAAACCAAAAATGTTAGCTCTCTCTCTCTCTCTTTCTCTCTAAAATCTATTTATTCTTCCTCTAAGTTTAAGGGGACTTCTTGAGAAGTGTTCCTATAGACACAAGATAAAACAAATTAAAGATGCCATCTCTCTAATTAAATCTAGAGAGCAATACTATTTAGTAAATTGCTAAACGAACGTCATACATAAATCAACTCGAGCTAGCTAAGAGTTGATTTTCACTGTCACATCATCCTAATCGATAGCGGTTCTTTTGCTATGTTTAAGATGTTCTATGAGGAAGTAATTAAGAGCCCTAATAGGCGCATGATTGACTAACTCTCTCTTTTGAAAAGCAATCATCCATGTTTTGATAATCTCTCTGGCTCCTACTTAAGTTTGAAAATGATTCTGTATATATAAAAGTAAGAAAGTAACCCAGTTGGCTATGGGGTTCATAATCATGATTTGCATGAATCATATTGTCTGGAATATTAGATTCACCATTATTATGTTTATCTTGTCCTTTTGAAAAGTAACTGATCAGATCACTCTTTTTTGTCTCCAGATTGCCTTTCAAGTACTAGTCAAGGCATTGATTAGTTTGGATCCTGGTGAAGAAATGGAGCTTCTAAAGAAACAGTTTCAAGAATTCATCTCTGGCCTCATGTCTTTACCCATAAAAATACCTGGAACTAAACTCTACAGATCATTACAGGCATGTTAATTTCTTTATCCATATGTTTTTTTCTTTTTTCTTTTTTCTTTTTTAATTTTTTTTTTATCACTTAATAAATTTAAATTTCAGGCAAAGAAGAAAATGGTTAAGTTAGTGCAGAATATAATCCAAGCTAGAAGACACAGTGGGCTCTCTACGGTTCCAAAAGATGTGGTTGATGTTTTACTCAATGATTCAAGTGAGCAATTAACAGACGATTTAATAGCAGATAATATGATTGACATGATGATTCCGGGAGAGGATTCAGTGCCTGTTCTTATGACTTTAGCAATAAAATACCTCTCCGATTGCCCCACTGCTCTACAACAATTAACAGTATGAAATTTTTCTCTTCTCCTTTTTAATGTAATTAATTATAATCACAATTAATTAACCATGTTAATTATTAATTTCTATCATGACTAACATATCCTGCCAAAATGATTATCATGCTATAGCTAGCTAGCTTTTGGAAATGCATGAGATATAAGTCCAATTTTTTGACCACTTTTACAGTGTCATTTTCGCTTAATTTTGTCATTTCTAGGAGTATAATTCCTTTCCCACTAATTTTGTCAAACGTCTACTAGTAGAAGTGGAATATATGGTGAGAATTTAGCTACTAGGGTTTGTCCACACTATGGTCTTTTATGTGAGAGAAATCCATCACAGGTGGAATCAATATTACAGACAAAGAAATTAGTCTTAATATTGATTTCCAAAAGATTTAGCGTCTAATCATTAAGAAAATTAATAACCTTTTTCAAGAGGGACACCGTTTATTTTAAAAGTTCAAATACTTAATAGTGTACATAAAGTCAACATTACCACGTTTTTTAAAAACTTTAAGTAATATGATATTATGTATAGTGTTAGATACAGAAACTTTAAATCCCGACTATAAAATATATATTAATTATTTATTTCATTTGAGGAGACGTATAGAAAGTTTCTTGAGCTTGTTGGGCCAATTATTGGCTTGTGACCTATTACTTGCACGTGTGGTTGCTTTTCACATATATCATGTACTACTAATTTGTTTTGGTTTATTATTAGTTCCTTTTGTAATGGAAATCTTGATGAAAAATCTCAGGAGGAAAACTTGAAGATGAAAAAACTCAAACAACAGCTTGGGGAGCCTTTGTCTTGGAGTGATTACTTATCATTACCATTTACACAAACTGTAAGTTATATATATGAATAAATTAAGGAAAACTAAATAAACCCACTATTAATTATAAGTAATGATGTGTCTTGTTTATATATATATATATATTCATCTGTAGGTGATTACAGAAACTCTAAGGATGGGAAACATTATAATTGGGGTGATGAGAAAGGCCATGAAAGACGTAGAGATAAAAGGGTATTTGATACCAAAAGGATGGTGTGTTTTTACATATTTTAGGTCGGTTCATCTTGATGAAAATCACTATGAGTGGCCTTACAAGTTCAATCCATGGAGGTGGCAAGTAAGGAGGGCCCCCACCTTTTCTGCGCTATTTGTCTGCTTTTGTTGTTTCTTTTAGCTTTTTAGTAATGGAATATGGGGGCCTTTCAGGACAAAGACATGGTGAGCAGTTGCAGCTTCACTCCTTTTGGCGGTGGGCAAAGGCTGTGCCCTGGGCTTGACTTGGCCAGGCTGGAAGCTTCCATCTTCCTCCATCACTTTGTTACTCAATTCAGGTACTCAGTGAATGCTTTTTTCGTTTTTGTTAGATCATCGTTTATCTCAAAAATTTAATCATTTAATTAATATTATAATTCATACTCATGTATGGGCTTAAACAAGCTCAACGTGTAGAATATTTAGGGTTTGAACTTACGATATCTAATTCTGATACCATATTAAATCATCACTAATTTTAAAAGTTTTAACTGATTTGAAAGACGAGACTCAACACGTAAATTGTAGAGTCATGATTCAAACTGATGAAGACATTTTGCTTTAATATCGAGTTAAATCATCATCTCTCTCATATGTTACGTTCAATCGATTATTGTTGAACTTTTTGTCATTAGTCTCCAGTGATCACCTACCACACGTGATGAAAGAGATAAAGCTTTGTAAATATGCATCAATGGCTAACATGCATGTACACGTGGTTACATCCGTGCTTGATGGAAACCTAGCTAGCTAAAGAAAGTGACATATGTATTTCTGCTTACAAATATATATAAAGTTGTTCCATTCTTAAAGCTCTCCATCGATCGAGCTGAAAAAAATCCTAATGCTTTTATGGTAGAAATTAGCCGAAGTCCTTTCCGAAGGTTGTCGAGCCAAAACACTAGATTTCTTCTATACTTTTTGCACATGACAGGGACAGAACATAGCATAAAACATCAAAACTTCCTGTCATTTTTGGCTCGCTGGTTTTTTAGCTAAGGCATCCTTTTCATATATACTTTATTGAAAGATTCTTCTTCCCTGCTTGCTTACAAACCTCCCTTTGGCATTTACCATGTGACACCCTAACATATCTATATATTTCACATATTTTTCCAACTAGGGGAGTATAAAACAGCAGAAAAATTATCTACAGTTTTGGTCCATTTTCAAAAAAATCCCTCTATTTTAATTTTTTTTTTTCAATAACAGTATCAGATTTTAGTTATTTTTCAATCAAATATTTCCTGTTAATTAATAATATATCAATTAATATACTCCTAATATATATATCATTGTGATAAAACACCCTTTAGGCTGGATGGACCATCACTTATAGTAGTGGCTTAATTTTTTTGGTTGGTAGGGTATATTTGACATTTCATATATATGGGCTAAGGCTCAAGATAATAAATTATATATATATATATATTTCCCTTAAAAGATAAAATCAAGTCTCTCTGTGTTACCATGTGATTTAGCATCCAGAAGCAGTGACTAGATTTCCAAATTGTGATGGAACATGTGTGATGCTCCATAAACCAAACTCAACGTGTGACTTTTCCAAACTGTACGTGTTAATTTTGAACCATTAATGAGTTAATTTGTGACATTTGTGTCCCATCTCTCTTTGTATCCATTGGCATATCCAAGAAATTTTTGACTAGTCAATTGCATCGAAAACATGATTCTTGAACAACTTTTGTTTTATGTCTTGATCTGGCAGTCATAATTTTGCCATATAGTGCCCCTGCTGGCACCAATCAATAATAATATATCTTGAGAAATGAGGATATATATGGTCAATCTAGCTAGACTACTTAGATCAAAATACTCGGAAAACAAGGTTAATTTTATTTACTTTGTTCATTTTAGGTCTTAAAGGCTAAAAGATTGTCTTAGCTAGCTAGCAGCTCGCTTGGAATACCAAATCTGATAAATTGGTCTAATCCTTTGACTGCCTTTGTTGTAAACAATTATCAATTCTGCATATGAGCAACACTATCAATGATTATTTAATATATATCTCATAGGGATTGTATATATATATATATATATATATATATATTGAATTCCTTTACATGCTCCTAGCTGTCATTATAGAGATGATCCATTAAAGAATTAATCTCTTAACCAATTCAGCTTAGCTTAGGCCAACAAAGAGTGTACTTGATAATTAATAGGGTTTTCTAGCTAGGGGAAAAAAAAAGAAAAAAAGAAAAAGAAAAAGAAATGCACCCTTTTGATCTTAGTCCAACCTTGATTTGACTGCTTTAATTTCATTGTTAAATAATAATGCATATTAATTAGCTCAATATTTTATAAGAATTTAATTAATGTGAATATTGGTTTATCATGATTTCCATGCAGGTGGGTGGCTGAAGAAGATACAATTGTTAACTTTCCCACTGTAAGAATGAAGAGGAGGATGCCAATTTGGGTGAAGAGGAGAGGGGACCCTTGAGAGCTGCTTTGGCCAAAAGGAAAATTTGAAGAAGTGAAAAAAAACTTCGACACAATGATACAGAAGAGAGACGTGAAAAGACAAAGAAATGAAAGTGGAAAGAAGTGATTGGCCACAGCACACACGTGGGGTGGCATCACAAGCTGACATAATTTGTCCTCTTTCACAGCTATTGCACGTATCAACACTAGAAGTACAAAATTTTTGTAGGACCCAGTTGAATATCTCCCCTTAATTATTTACTGATTAATTTCTCTTTTTTAACTTGTTGCTTTTTAACTGGGCAAGAAAGCTATTTCACCAAGAAATTTCCTCTTTTTTACTTTGTATGTAGGAATTAAAATAAAAGGGAACCAAGAGAGCAACTTTTGGCTTTTTCTTCTTCTTATATATATCTATATATATTCTTTATTTATATTTACAGCATGCAACTTTTGATATGGTAGTGGGCATGGACAATGATTTGTGTTGCATGGGTCCCAATAATTATAGAATTTTCAGAACAACAAGTGTTGCAGTCTATTTAAATTAGTAATTCACATATTGGATGGTCCACTAGCTTTGTGAGTGAAGCTTACTCCATTATTGATCCTCCATGGTATACACATATGGGATGAGCAGTTTATTTACATTATATTCAAATCTTTCAAAACAAAAAGAGTGAATCTGACACTAATTAATTACTCTCTGTTTGAAAGATTTTTGGACACAGACATGGATGTATAGACGCCGACAGTTTAAGAAGTTCTATTGATTAAAAAACTTTTTGGACAGAATTGTAGACACAAACTTTTTATTTACCTAATGTTCGGACACTAAGGACAGATGCCTAAACATGAGAGGCGGTTAGGGTTATGAAACTTATGAAACCCTAGTTAGTTGTGTTTGGATACATTAAGATCATGCATGCCCAAATGCCACCACCGCATAATAACCCTATTGTTAATTATTTAAAGATTATTTTGTCTCAATCTTTGGTATTTTCTCTTTGATATGCAACTTTGAAAGGCTCCATAGAGAATATTGAGAGACAAGACAAGTCCCAAGATACAAGTTCTTTAGTATATGCATGTGTAAACAAAAGTTTGTGCACAAACAAATTCTACCAGTGAGAATTAGTAAGGATTCGTTTCAAGAATATTGGCCAACATGGGACTTGTTAGAGTTGAGACTACTTGAACAAAGGGTTGCCTTATTAATGATGTAGTAAGTTTACTATGTATTGTGGTAGGTTCTTCTACAGTGAAGTGAATCATAAGTTTAGAGATGTTTTTTCTTGTTGAATGCTTTTCTCCTCATCAACAAATCTTGTGTCGTATGTTGATGATTATTTTGATGGCTTTTAAAATACAATAATAATAATAATTCGGGCATGATTGTGGAAGCCCAAAAACAAGCCCAAGAAAAAGAGGTGGTGGTCAGTGATGTTCCACAGGCTAAGAAAGCAACCTTGGCAAGTAGAGAAAGAGCCCACAAAGCCCAAGCCCCTTGAAGTTGCTGATCTTCCCAACCCCAAGAAGAGACAAAAACAAAGGAAAAACATTGAGAGAAATGAGAGAAACTAATAAATAAACATGCACCCGTCTACAGTGTCACGTGACTGAGTCATGTGACACTCTTCATAAACGAATTTTCCATAAGTTTTAGATAAGCTGATGGATTTTTTTATTTTTAGCATAAAGTAAAAAAATAAAAAAATACTAACCACTATAATTGCTCTTAGTGAAATGGTTAGCCATTTTAACTAAAGAGACAAAATGACTAAACTATCGGGAAAGTTAAAATAAAAAATTTTAAAAGTTTTTTTATTTTTTTGTATTTAAAGGTATATTTAGCATTGTGATTTATAGACAAAAAAGAAGAAGTAATTTTAAACTAAATCGCAAAAAATGAATTGCTTAGGATTGCGAATTAAAAGAGTTTAAAAACGTAAAAAATATGCATTTTCAAATTGCAGGTAATGAGGTGATTTTTTTGAAAACGCATAATTTTAAAGTTTAAACTGCGATTTTAAAGGTCAAACGACTAAAACCACCGCAATTTTATCAAACACATAATTGCGTTTTTAAAAATTACATCTTCAAATCACACATTTTATAAAATCATTATTTTTAAATCTCACATTTTAAAATAACAAACTCAAATGAATTCTCTAAAAATTACCAAAAGACACAATTCCGAAAATTATGTTTGTCTACATTTCTTTAGTGGACTATAGTCTATATTGAAACCCATATGCGTTGTTCGTTACCAGAGACTTCGGAAGAGTCGACGTCGAAGTTGAAACTTGAAACTAGTAGCGACGACTAATATCGCCTTAAAAAGAATTGCAATCATTTTAAAACTGGAATAACCCCAATACCCCAGATTCCAGAACACAGATATCGTGTTACAACCCTGACCAAACGCAGTAACTGCACTATCCACGATGTAAACGACGCCGTGTAAGATATTCCATCTCCTACACCAACCTTCAGGAATTCCGTTCCTTGGAATCGCTCGCCCATTCTTTTTCTCTCTAAGAACCTCCCGAGCCCTCAGAGCCATCAGAACCCTCAGATTCCTTTCGCTGATACCAAATTCAACAGGTTTGAATTTGTTTCGATTTTTCTTTGGTGCTTAGAATTTGTGTTCAGCAATTTATGGTTTATAATATATAAATATGTAAAAGTGAGTTAGGGTTTGTAGGATTATAATTTTTTTTTCCTTGTTCCTTTTGGTGCTAAATTCTGCGTTTGTTTGCCGAGAAAACCCGGAGGGGTGTGGAGGTGAAGAAAGTCAAGTTTAGGTTGTTTGTGTTTTGTGACCTTCTGTAGTATAATGGAATGAAATGGTGCGAATTCAATGAGAGAAACCTGAAATTATGAAACGTAACTTTGTTTCTACTTTTGACAAATCCCCATCTGCCAAACATTGCCGTAAGGATTTTATGTTTCTTCACAGAGATGGTTTTTGTGGCATGGGTTGATTATGTAAAATCTTGGACCATAAACGATAATCAAACCAACATAACTTGTTTACGTATATGATTTACTAGTCTGGCACCTAAATCACCAATCCATGATCTTAATAGAGTAATAAGCTAACAATATTTTTCCATGTTTTGCACACGTAATGGCCCAACTTCTTTAAGCTTCAAAGAATGGCAATCTTTTTCGCAAAATGTTGTTATAGCAATATTATCAGAATTTCATGGTTTCACATTCTTTCTTTCTTTTTTTTGGTAGTTTTTAGGGTAATATGGCAGGGAGAAACCGTGGTCCCCGTGAAGCCTTCAATGACCGGCGTGGTTACCTGCCGGAAGGGCCTTATGCTCGTCCTCCAATGCCTAGGCCTCCTCCTCATCCTGCTTTGTTGGAGGAAGAACTTGAAATGCAGCATGTTGAGATCCGGAGGCTCTTAGCTGATAATAGGAGGCTGGTTGAAGACCGTATGGCACTGCATCGAGAGCTTGGTGCTGCCAAGGAAGAGCTTCACCGCATGAATCTCATCATTACTGACATTCGTACCGAACAGGAAATGCACTCTAGGGATCTTAGGGAGAAAGGAATGAAGCTGGAGGCTGAACTCCGAGCTACTGAGCCTTTGAAAAATGAGGCTGTACAGCTTCGTGCAGAAGTTCAGAAGCTGAATAACCTTAGGCAGGAACTCACAGCGCAAGTTCAGAACCTCACACAAGAGCGTACAAGACTGCAAGCTGATAATCAACAGATTCCATCTTTAAGGGCAGAGATTGATGGGATGCACCAGGAGCTTATGCATACTAGGTCTGTGCTAAGACTACAAATATAGCTTTCTTTTCCTATCTTAAAGCCTTTTGTGGTATGAAAACTTTTAGCTTGAAGTTTGTATACTAATTGAAGACTTTGTTATACAGAGCTGCACTTGATTATGAGAAGAAGGCAAACATGGAACTGATGGAACAGAGGCAGTCAATGGAGAAGAACTTGGTTTCCATGGCCCGCGAAGTGGAGAAGCTGCGTGCAGAATTTGCAAATGCTGACAGTAGGCAATGGGGTGCTGGTATGACCTGCCTGTCTCACCTTTCTTGTGGAAGAAGTTTGATTTTTTGGATTTTATAGTGATAATGTATTGTATCCTGTGAACCCTATGGACATCCATGTCCTAGTAGATGGATTTTGCATCTATAGTTATACTATGACTGTTGTGTGTCATTCTCCATGTCCTTGTTACAGAGAGTCTCTGTTAGCCTTTTTGATGTTATTGTGCAAATGCAAAATTGCTTATCCTAGTTTCAATTGACAGGGAAAAGAGAGAGAAAAAAGGTCCACATTGTGTTGGGGTTGGGCCACTTGGCTTTACAAAGCTCTCTAGCTTTCCCACTCTTCCTATAGTCATGTATTGGGCAGGCCATTTGGCATCTTCCTTGTTCTTTCATTTAATTTCATTGCACACGACAAACCATATTGGAACTGTGCTAATCCAAATACATAAATATGTTATAACTGGAATTTCTTTCTCATTCTGCAATTTAACCACTATGCATGCATAAAAGTATGAAGGTATCTTATTACAAGTTCGGAGTAGCAATTGGGACAGTTGTAATTTATGATTTTTCCCCTTGAAACTGAACAGTTTTTAAATTGTTTCCTTGCTTGTTCAGTATTTAGAATGATTTTCCCAGTTGTCATGCATTGCAGCCTACTAGAAGAGCAAGCATATTGTTTATCTAACTATTTTGTGTTTCTTTGTTATCTTGCACTTTGATAATGATATTTTTTGTGATTTCCGGTCTCTGCAGGTGGACCATATGGGATGAAATTCAGCAGCCCAGATAGCATTTTTCCTGCTCCTTACGGGGATGGATATGGGGTTCATCTGGTATGTGTGCTTATATGATCAGAACTATCATTCATTATTGGCTTTTTTAGGTCATTGCATTACTGTATTAGACTCTTAATTTGTATTTTTGCTTTCATTATGTTATCTATTTTATTTTTCAGGGTGCTGCCGAGAAAGTTTCTCGGTATGGTCCAGGTCCAGCTTCATTGGGAGGTCCTGAGAAGCCTCGCATGACTCGTCGTTGAGATCTTGGTGATTACTGTTTGAATGAAGCAATGACTTATCTGTTTATTTGATGTCTGTTATTCGAATTCAGATGGGCGAGAAGTGTTAGCTTTCATCTATTTATGCATGCCGCATAAGTAATTCATCTGAATACATTGTTAGTCATCCTAAACTGGCGTATATAGGGTTTTTATTGTTGCTTTGAAGAATAATTTATCTGGCTCTTATCATTCCCTCATATTTTATGTCTCACATTACCATGTCTATTTGTCTTGTTGATTCTCTTTATTCTGGGCACTTTTTTCTCAATAATACTTGTCCATCTCTGTTGACTACAAGCTGATTATTCTGGAATTGCGTGGTAATGTATCATGAACATATGAATTTCAAAATTCGGGCTGTATTTGGTGACATTAATCTCATCTTTCACTCAGTTCTGGAGGTTGAAATATTTACATATTATTTGGAATTGACGGGGGAGATATGTCATGTTGCATGACTGCAGACTTAATTTGGTTGGCTGCTGCAGTTAATGCTTCGTTTGAAGTTCGAATATGAATTATGGTATTATATCATGCATTAAGAATGTAACACATTTGAGGTTTAATCAAATAGTTATTTGGTATTTGGTTTATTTTTTTCGTTTTTGTTCTGCTTGGAAGTATATTACTGAAGGTATTAAGTAATGCTTCCTGCAAATAGGTGGAGATTGCCCACTATATTGTTATGGATCTCATTCTCTTTGGAAAAGATACTCAGGAGTTTATATTCATATTTAGCTTATAGAGTTAGATTGCCAATTTCATTTTGGGAAATGATAAGCAAATCTTATCACTGCAAGATCAGATGCTTTGAATCGCATTTGGCACTGGGAGTGCTGATGTACCGTGGCTACCAATTAATAACTGCCTTTTCAAGATATGCAGTTCAAGAATGTGTTGTAGGGGACTACACAAGACAATCTAATTAGGAACAAAAATATTTGCAGATGAATATGGATCTCGCATTACAGTGTTTATAGTCAAGCCTACCAACACTCTTTTAGGTGGATCTCAAGGAAGATATCATGTTTTGGAGATTTTCGGGCTGCTTTTATCCATAGATTTGGTGATTAGGAATCATTGTTCGTAGGTTTTTTTGTTGTTGTTTAAATTATCTTCCTTGGATGAATTTGTGGCACTGACTTAGTATCTTAAGTATGTCGCTGCAGTGAGTTTTGTGGTTTTGCAGTTAGGAACAGCAAGGATCCCTTATTCGTTTAGATTATAAAATTGATGAAAAGTAAATGTGCCTTACAGCTATTGTTGAGTTCCGAGCAATAGCCATTTTTTAAGCTAGCAGTAGAAGAATGGATACTGGAAGTTGGGTTATCCAAAGTGGCAATTTTGTAGTAATCCATTGATGTGATGTTGAATCCCTGTTTTTCCTTCTATACTTAGCTGTCATACATGGTATGGTATTGTGTTGTTATCATAAGTTAAGAGTGTATCAAATGGCGGCTTTGATTAAAGCTGTTTTGGATGAACATGATGATTTACTTATAGCTTACACCATTCTCTGGTAGCACTCCGGACAGTAAGTAACAATTTGAAAAAACGAGGGAGGTTAGTTGGGTACCACGCATATGATGCCTGATCAAATTTAGTTTGTCAGTGGAAATTTGTACCAAAAATGGAAGGTGGAATTGGAGGTTGCATGCTCCTTATTTGAGCTAGTGTACTGGAAGTGGATTAAAGTTTGTTTCCTATATCTAAATAAAGGATTCGTTGGATCTGGATGAGAGTGAATGTAGGATGGCATAACGGAGATAGTGTACATTACACCGCAGAAAAGGGGGTAGAATTTCTTGGACAGCCTTCTGATGAGTGTTCTTCCATCATGGTTTATACCCTCTGCAAACAGGTGTGGAAATTGAAGAGTTATGCAGTTCAGCTTTTCTCGTGTCATTGCAAAGTATCTCTTTCTTTATCTGGGTTATAATCCTGTAAACCCTTTCAGTGGTCAAAATACTCTGGCCCCTTCCATGTGGAAGAAGTTGCACCAAGCATTGAAATGACCCTGGAATATCTGAAGAAACAACGGTGGCCATGCCATGTGACAAGCGGCTTGCGATTTTGAACTTCATAGGCAAGTATTTTATCTCTTTTAATGGCTGAATGGGTCTGAAATTTATATTTGTCTTTCTAACTGGACTTTTTAACTGATATTAGATAATGCTTATGGGTCCCTGTGATGTCCTAAGGTTAAAGTTTATATGTTGGTCTCGTATAGGACTATACTTTTAATAGGCTCTGGGTTTTGTTCTTTGTTGTGGTCTTTCTTTAGTATAATATTTTAGCCTGCATAATTGCTATATGCCCGTTGACACTTCAAATCTCACATTCAATGGTATCAACCTTGTAATGAACTTCACCAACCGTTTCATGCGTTCTGAATTTGCTCCTCACTTTGCTATTTTTGGGCTTATATGGTCATTAGCTTCACTACGGACCTTTGAAGATTCCTTCATAAGTAATTGCTTTTGCACCATTCCATGGAAGGTTTACAAGTCTATCAGGTGTTGGTGAATTATTTCTCGCTTTGATGTATTGAGATAGCAGCTGAAGTCTCACTTCTTAAGAATTATATGATATGTTGTGTAAATTGTTGGATTCTTAGATATTTGGAGCATATTCGGAGATTTCAGTGATCTTTTCCACTCGTTTCAGAGGGCTTGCTTTTCACTCAAGTTCTTTTTGGGAGTTGGGCAAAAAGTGTCTAAATGAAGTAGAAATATTAGGTCTTTTCCTTGGCAGACAGGAAGTTTATCTTCTTACTTGTGAAGCACACATCCGGATGGGTATGCCCAAGTTGTAGTTTATGAGGTTAAGATGGAAGATTCAGGTCACTTTGATGGTTTAAATAATGGTCTTAGGTTTGCCGTTGGTTCTCCATTTTCATTTAGATCCTATATTTATAATGTGATGATTCTGTTGGAGTTATTGAAACAGTGGATGCCTGTTGGTTTTTATGTTATTGGTGGTCAGAGAAATCGTTTATGAATTGCTATAGCACAGAAAGACTTCCAATTTATCTGGTATTCACCTGGAACTGGCCGACTATTGTAGGAGCAGCAAACCTTCTATGCAAGTTCTTTTTTATAGGTGGTTCTGTCATTCCAATTTTATAGGATGCGTGAGCCTAGTCCTCTAATGAATAAAATGACTGAATGAGGAAATTTAGATGGTAATCTTTATAATGTAGCTCAGGTTTATTACTCGGACCTTAAATGTAAGGGAAAGCACATTTTGAATTGACTTGTATCTATTATGTAGCTGGACTATAAACTTCTAGCTTGTTAGAGGTTGATTTTTCTATTTCAAATGGCAGCTTAGAGTTGGTGCTTTCTGGTTATTGTTTCCTAGTGTAATCTGTGTAATGTAGGTTTGGAGAGAAATGCTTTTGTGAAGGCTATAAATCAAGTAGGGACTGGTTTCATATGGTCACTATGTATTGTCTCATCAAGGTTATCAAAGTAAATTTAGTCAGATATTGCAGGATTAGCATTAAATTAGTAAATGTTAGTATCTGGAATTCAAGAATTGTTGATGGATCCTTATGGCCTGCTGACATCACTCAGACAATTCAGGACAAACATAAAACTGTTAATGCTCCTGTGGCATGGAAGTATGGGGTGTTGTGTTCATGTCTGCTTCTGCCAAGTTGGCTTCTCTATTTTGGCTTTGTACTTTATTATGAAATATGGTTTTTTTTTTTTTTTTTTCTAAGTATGAAATATGGCCACATGATGGTTATAAAAATTTGTTATGTGCCTATTACAGTTTTTTTACTTTTATAAATGTCTGTATATATGTTGATTGATTCTGACCGATTTTTTTTTTTTCATATTATGTGCTGCAGATAGAAGGCCGGTACTTTTATGTGGAAGGTAAAGGCAAAGTATGCCGGATCCAAAAGAATGTCAGATAAACTTCTGCAGTTCTGGCTAAAGGGCTTTAGGTGCATGTTTGGCGTTGCGGTCAGAGGGTCGAAATCAATTTTCACGCGTGCTTGGCCCTTATTGAGGCGTTAAGGTTCTGAAAACGCTTTTGGACAGAAGCAGATTTGTTCTGACCACATTATGGCGCAGCAGCAGTTAGCTGCTTCTGGAAATTTATTTTCCAGAAGCAGATATGAGGTTTTACGAGTTTTCTTGAAACTCCAATTACACCTTCATATTCTTTCAGTGAATACCACCCATGTGCCCGCATAATATCCTCTTCTGCTCTCATTTTTTCCAACCCTAGCCGGCGTCAGTTTGCCATGTGTGCACCATCGCTGATCCCACCAGTTCATTGCTGGATTTCTATGCCACTGAATGAAAACGAATATCTCAAATATCAGAAGATTTGTTTTCAGAGGAAGATGTTTGATTTTCTGAGGTCAATTTGATACTGGAGTTGGTTATAACCATGGGCTTTGCTTTTGCTCTGAAGTGGTGCTAATGTGATTTTCAGGAGATGGTTGAAGGATGTTAAAGAGAGCACCCCACTTATAATGGGTAGAAACAGTGAGGTCGGGCTTTTGGGGAGGTTTTGACGGAGAGACGGGAGGGGTATTTTCTTGATTGGCTTGCTGGGTTTGGGCAATTTTGGTGATCAGGTGTTCAAGCACTTGGCATTTGACATGGACACGGTTCCTAGTAGTTGCTGCCATTGATGGGCTTAGTTTTGCCGATATTGAGTTGAGCAGGGGGATTATGAGGGTTGAGTTGAGATGCTCGTTTACAAGAGTTGGACTTTAATGGTTACCCCTGGCGGAAATTTTTTGTATTACTTCTAGTTTCGTGTATAATTAAGCACCCGATAAAAATTGATACGGAGTCGATGTAGAACAACTAGAAATTTACATGGTCTGTTTTTTCATAATTCCAACTAGCTGGTGATGCAAAATCAGAAGATGCTCTAAATGGCTCATTAGCTATAGTTTGCTGATACGAGCCACTTTTCTCCAACATATTAGTCAAAATATAATTTATGCTACAGTTGTACACTAAATTCTTTTTTAAATCTCTCTCAACACTCAACCTCAAACAAAGAAGACGAAGCCACATATTGCCCATACCACAGCCATAGGACACACCATCACCCACGCTTTCTTCTCACTTACTGCCAAACACTCGAATCACAGCAATAGCCATCGAGTGCCGCTCAACGATGCCATTGTAGGTGACCTACAACTAACGAAGGTCCTCCCTAAAGCCATCCCTACTAGCTTGAACCCCCACAAGGCCAATCGCACTATTTGCCCAAAACCACCATCCAAGGGTAGGCAGCAACGCGAGGCAACCACTCCAGCGCACTGTGGGGCCGACGGCCACCAAGTCCACACCACCCACCATCTAAGTCCAACTTACATGCCCTCTATTTCTCTCTACCTTGGGTCGGCAGTTGTGTAGATGGCTGCTGCAACCCATTTTCTGTTGGCTGCCGACAAGGTTTTTTCCTACTTAAGATAAGATTTTGATTAAATAAAATGGAGCAAGTCTTACAAAGATTTATCTAGATGGTTCTCCATTCATCTAGAAGTTTTTTTTCAAAGATTTATTTAGATGGTTCTCCATCCATCTAGAAGGTCCTCTTCAAAGATTTATTTAGATGGTTCTCTATCCATCTAGAAGGTTCTCAATTTGTCTTCATCATTTAGATGGTTCTCAATTTGTCTTCATCATCTAGATGGTTCTACCTTGGAGGCCAAGTTCATTCATCTAGATGGTTTTAACTTGGGGGCTAAGTTCATCATCTAGATGATTCTAACTTTGACTATAAATATCCAAGGGGCCTTATGCCTCAAATGATGATTGATGAAGATCAACAATAACACACGAGAAGAGAAGCCAAGAGAGGAGAGCTTTAATTATACTCTAGAGAGAGAGTTAAGAAAAGAGTGTTTTAATACACCACTAAGAGTGTATATTAGTTTCAACAGAGGTTGTTTTCTCTCTATATTAATTTACTCCTATATTAACTCAAGTTTTGCATAACTTAAGTAAACATCATTGTAACAAGTTGTTTATAGTAGATTGATCGGAGTTAGTCTGGTAGATATAGGCCCACTGCCGAACCACGTAAATATTGTGTGTTGATCTCTTGCATTTATCATTCCATTATTATTTTGTGGAGTTTGCACAACCATTGAGTCAAGGGTGTGTCCATCCCTAACAAGTGGTATCAGAGCCAGGTTGACGGTAATACGGTACTATTCACCGACGTTTTTTCTTTGAAGATTGTTGTGCAATTTTAATGGAAGGTACAAGCAGTAGAATGATAAGTCTAAATGGTAGCAATTGGCTGCTTTGGAAAGGCAAGATGTTAGACATTCTTTACTATAAAGATATGTATGCTCCAATTGAAGGTGACACAGCCAAGCCAAAGGAGACTTCAGATGCAGAGTGGAAGAAATTAAATTTACAAGTAGTTGGTCTCATTCGGTAATGGGTGGATGACAAAGTCTACCATCATATTTCCGATGAAACCAATGCTTGTGAATTATGGAAGAAGCTGACAACAAGATACGAGCGAAAGACAGTCGTAAACAAAGCCTTCTTGATTCGACAACTTGTTAACTTGAAGTTTAAGGAGGGTGCTTCAGTTTCCGACCATTTGAATGATTTTCAGAGTATCGTAAATCAACTGAACACTATGAAGATGACTCTTGATGAGGAGCTACAAGCTTTGATGCTTTTGAGCTCTCTACCAGATAACTGGAAAACCTTGGTGGTGTCTTTGAGTAACTCTACTCCCGATGGCAAGATGACCATGGAGCAAGTCACAAGCAGTATGTTCAATGAAGAAACCAGAAGACAAGCTGCTGGGACAGACAATGCACAAGCTCTTATCACAGAGAACAGGGGCAGAAGCAAAAACAGAGGTTTCAAGAGTCGTGATAAATCCAAAGGGAGGTCAAAGTCAAGAGGGAGGTCCATTGAAATAAGAAAATGTTATCATTGCGGCAAGGAGGGTCATATGAAGAGAAATTGCTATGCTTGGAAGCGAGAACAAAATCAAGCTGACTACAGCCAAAGAAAAGATGATGAAAAGAATACAACTGCCACTTGCTCGGGGCAAGATGTGGTAGTTCTATCTTATAGCACTGGGGATTGTTTGCATGTTGCGGGTAATGATGAGGAGTGGATTGTAGACACCGCTGCCTCTTACCATGCTACTCCTAACAAGGAGATCTTCACATCATACAAAGCAGGAGACTTTGGTATGGTAAGAATGGGCAACACTAGCAACTCGAAGATAGTTGGGGCTGGTAACATTCATGTTGATTTTGAAGGATGCTCGACATATTCCCGACCTGCGTCTCAATCTCATATTTGAGAATATTCTTGATGAAGAAGGGTATGAAAGTTACTTTGGCAAAGGAATTTGGAAGCTCACCAAGGGATCTTTGGTGGTGGCCAAAGGCAAGTCTTGTTGTTCATTATACAAGACACATATAAAGGTGTGTCATGATGAGTTGTTCGCTGTGGAAGATAGTTCATCTCCAAATTTATGGCACAAAAGGCTGGGTCACATGAGTGAGAAAGGGTTGCAGATTTTGGCAAAGAAATTGCTCATTCTTGTTGACCAAGGTAAAGCTCTTAATCCATGTGAACATTGTTTATTCGGGAAGCAGCATAGAGTTTCTTTTGCAACATCTTCACAAAAGAAATCTACTATTCTGGAGAGGGTCTACTCAGATGTTTATGGACTTATCGAAATTTCAACCTTGGGTGGCAATAGATATTTTGTCACATTCATTGATGATGCATCAAGGAAAGTGTGGGTCTATCTATTAAAGACAAAAGATCAAGTCTTTGATATCTTTCAACAATTCCATGCCATGGTTGAAAGAGAGAATGGAAAGGAGTTGAAGTGTCTCCGTACTAACAACGGAGGAGAATATACTATGAAAAAATTCAAAAGCTTTTGCTCAGAGCATGGAATAAGGCATGAAAGGACTGTGCTAGGCACCCTACAACACAATGGTATTGCGGAGAGGATGAACCGCACCATTGTAGAAAGAGTTAGATGCATGCTTAAAATGGCTGGATTACACAAGTCATTTTGGGGAGAGGCCACTCTGACGGCCTGCTATTTAATCAACCGTTCACCTTCAGTTCCTTTGGGTTTCGACATACCGGAGAGAGTATGGAGCGGAAGAGATGTCTCATATTCTCATCTGAAGGTATTTGGGTGCAAGGCTTTTGCACATGTTCCAAATGAGAACATGTTGAAGCTTGATGACAAGGCACTTCCCTGTATTTTTTTGGGTTATGGAAATGAAGAATTTGGATTCAGGCTATGGGATCCAATCAAGAGGAAGATTGTCAGAAGTCGAGGTGTGGTTTTCTATGAAGACCAATTCTATAGTGATACAGATAAACCTGAGAAGTCTAAAGCTGCAATTGAAGATATAGTTGATTTATCTTCCAGTCCTTCTCAGCATACTCCAGACGAGGAAGTTCTGCACGATGCTACACCAGAATTGACTCCTAGTGATGAGCCGGAGTTGCTTGATAATAATGAGAATACTGAGCAGGGGGAGCATCCTCATGATCAGGAAGATTCAAGATCTCAGGTTAGAAGATCTACTAGAGAGCATAGACCGTCATCCAAATATCCTACTTTAGAATACATTCTACTTAATGGAAAGGGGGAGCCAGAGAGTTTCCAAGAAGTACAATCTCATAAGGATAAAATCCATTAGGTAAAAGCCATGCAAGAAGAGATGAATTCTCTGTAGAAAAATGATACCTATAAGTTGGTAGAACTTCCTAAAGGCAGAAAAGCACTGAAGAACAAGGGGGTGTTCAAGCTGAAAAGGGATAGCAGTGGAAAGCTAGCAAAGCACAAAGCACGGTTAGTAGATAAAAGCTTTGCACAGAAGAAAGCAATGGAGGTCATTCCTTACTCCTTAGTTGTTGGGAGTCTTATGTATGCCATGGTGTGCACATGACTAGACATTGCACATACTGTAGGTAGTATCAGCAGATTTCTCCCAAATTTGGGCAAAGACTATTGGGAAGCTGTGAGATGGATCTTAAGATATCTGAAGGGTGCTTCCAAGTTATGCTCAAGGACGAAGCATATTGATGTGAGGTATCATTGGCTACGTGAGGTGATAGACAAAAAGCAAATGAAGCTTGAAAAGATCCATACAGAAAAGAACCCCTCTGATATGTTGACTAAGGTGGTTCTGACTGGGAAGCTTGAGCTATGTTCCCAGTTAGCTGGTTTAAACTCCATCAATCTAGAAGGTTCTCTTCAAAGATTTATCTAGATGGTTCTCTATCTATCTAAAAGGTTCTCAATTTGTCTTCATCCTCTAGATGGTTCTACCTTGGAGGCCAAGTTCATTCATCTAGATGGTTCTAACTTGGGGGCTAAGTTCATCATCTAGATGGTTCTAACATTGGCTATAAATATCCAAGGGGCCTTATGCCTCAAATGATGATTGAGAAAGATTAACAATAACACACGAGAAGAGAAGCCAGGAGATGAGAGCTTCAGTTATACTCCAGAGGGAGAGTTAAGAAAAGAGTGTTTTAATACACCACTGAGAGTGTATATTAGTTTCAACAGAAGTTGTTTTCTCTCTGTATTAATTTACTCCTGTATTAACTCAAGTTTTACATAACTTAAGTAAACACCACTGTAACAAGTTGTTTATAGTGGATTGATCGGAGTTAGTCTCGTGGATGTAGGCCCACTGCCGAATCACATAAATACTGTGTGTTAATCTATTGCATTTATCATTCCATTATTATTCTATGGAGTTTGCACAACCATTGAGTCAAGGGTGTGTGTCCATCCCTAACATTTTCATGGCTAGTGACCATGAGGTGGTGGCCACACACCACCACAAACAAACCTCTCTCTGTTAAGCTTTCTGCGCCACTGTAAACCCCATTCGGATCTAGCGTATAGAAATACCGATACGAGATAAAAAAACAAAAAAATGCTTTGAATCTTTGTTATTTGGTCCAAGAATTACTCAATGGCTGTGGTTTTTGATTCTGGGTTTGTAATATTTTGCTCTGCTTTTTATTTTTCTCCATGAGAGAGAAATGGTAGTAGAGTAGATAAAGAAATAATAAAAATAAAATAAAGAATAAAATAGAGAATGAGATAAATAGACTGCTAGAGTTTGCATTGAAAAAGTAGTAGGTAAAATAGAGAGAAAAAAGAAAGGGGTAATTACCTTTTACAGGCCTTGACACTTTTCCTCCATGAGCTACCAACTATGACATTTGATCCCATCAAACAACCATCTTATGACAAAAAGCTCTCTTCCTTCAGTCAAATTGATTAAAATTAACGGTAAACGGTCATGTGCAATTTTAAATTTTTTTTTTCCACTTTTGCCCAAATTTTAAATTGTTTTCATTTGTTGGATTAGGGTTTTGGAGGGTATAAGCATCATTTTCTCGATCTAAAGTGAGGGCAAAAGTGAAAGAAAAAATTTAAAATAATACATGATTTGCACATGACTGTTGACCGTCAATTTTAACTCATTTGACTGACAAAATGATGCTTTTGGTCATAAGATGGTAGTTTGATGAGGTTAGGTATTGTAGTTGGTAGTTCATCAGAACAAAAAGTAATTACCCCTAAAAGAAAAGAAAAAGTAGAGTGTTTTTGGTTAGTTAATATAACTAGTGTTGCTAGAAAAGTAGCTAGAGGAGGCAGATTGCAGAAAAATAGTAAATGTTGAAAAGGAATACTAACCGTTTACTAAAAGGGAGTGTGGAGAAGTACCATCTCTTCACTTTACAAATCAATAGCCACGAGGAAAATGATTCTCTCAATTTTAAAATTTCTCAATTTTCTTTATTTAGTATGTTTTAAAGGGTAGTGTTGTCAATAAATTTTAATGATGGTAGTGCATTAAATGCAATATCCTTAAAAATGCACTAAATAAAAGAAATTGAAAGAATTTAAAATGGAAATGATTCTTTAATCGTAAACCGAATTTAGTTTCTTGCAAACAAAACTCTACTGTCTTTGTACATGAAATCAATATAATAACGAATATTACCGAACAATAACAGATATAGACATTCGTGCTCGGTGACCATAAATGCATTAAAACTAGGGCTCTCGCTTCCTCAATCTTGCCTTCGCTCCACACCCTAGCTGCGTACGGCAAATCCTTTGCTGCCTGGGAAGCAGCCCGCTCCGTCTAACTCTGCTTCTTGATACAAAAGTCTGGCTCAAGGCTGGTTTTCTTGTGTTCTAAAAATACCAAGCCAAGCGTGAATACCTTGCTACTGGGTTTTCCTGGTATCCCTCTTGATTTTCTGTTTCTGCTTGTATCTTTATCTCACCTACTAAAAAAAAAAAAAAAACAGAATACCAAGCAAACAGGCTTTACACACACAAACGCACATGCAGAGAGAGAGAGAGAGAAAGAGAGTCAATTGAGGCTATGATAAAAACAAGGGTGGGGGAAGGATAGAGGAGGAGGCGATGGCAAAAGTCCTTTGACACATCGAAAGATGTAACCCAGAAAAGCAAAAACAAAACTATGCTTACAGGTCACTTGCTAAACAGTAGGAGTATTTCCATCTATGTACATGAAAGACTAGGGAATGTTTCTTGCAAATGAGGTTTCCAGTAGAAAGAAGGGATAAATCTTAGATAAGAAGTAGTGGGTTTGGGCAGCCTCATGTATGTGTCAATGGGTAGTGAGCAACCCTTGAGGCGGCATTCGCCAAGACAGTCCCAACTCATTCTGGAATATTAAAACGCTCCCTGATGCAGCAGAGCTTTTCTATTCATTTTCAACATTTAGCCTCACTTCAGTGTTGCCAAAATGCTCAGTCATCAACTTCAGTGTTGTAAATAAAACTTGGAAACATGGCCGTGATGTCCCTGTCAAATGGAAAATCAAAAAAAAAAAAAGTAGGTTTAGAGTTTTGAGATAACTTTGTGTGATACAAATAGTAGTAGGCATCTTGTATGAGGGAAAGCTTGATGGTTAAATACCAAAGAATGCTAGTGTGTATATATATATATATTCAATTCAAGTATATAATAACACCCATTTATAGCAGAAAGCCTTCTGCAATACAAAATCCATGGACTTCCCTAGATTATGCCCAACGAAATTATAGAGAATATAGCAAACTTTACTGACAGGTAACCATGAAGAGCAGAATCAAACTTAACAGACCTTCAATTCAATAAAACTATCAACTTGTTGATTTGACATGAATTTTATGCTCCATTAGATTGCCATAATGTTACATAAATAAACAGAACTTCCCATTTTGCTATTCTGCCCTAACTTCAACTAGTGAATAATATCCAATTTTCCATAATCTTTCCCATCTTTCTCAGAAATCCAATAGAGCAACAAATCACATTTATATACTGAGGCAACTTCCATAAGAAAATAAACCATGCTCCTAAAGAAAAAGAAAAAACAGAGGTACATGGTACAGGCTATTCAATATCAAATGTTTAGTTCATATTCTTATAAAGTATTCAGTAATTTCAGTGTAAACAAGAACCGAATACTGGGTTTAAAAAAGAATTTGAATAACAGGGATTTTCTAACAAGTGATTTTTTGGACAGGAAAAGTAGAGGTCATGCAGACAATAAATTTTCAGTAGTTATAAACTTATAATGGTATTGATGATAATGATAGTAATGAAGTTAGCAATATTGAACGGAAGCAAGTGAGATACTTTAAATAATTAAGTGTCATGTTCTTCAGAAGTGTCGGGTGCCGAACAACAAAAGCCTTCCAGTCTTCTTTGCTAATCTTGCCATCCAGATCAGTATCAGCATCAACGAATGTCTAAACAAGTGAAGAAGTCACTGTAAGTGCACAATCTCAAAGATGGAATGTTTAAAATTATATAATTTTTTTATTATAAAATAAAAAATAAAAAATAATAATTGACATGGAATCCTTGCCTTATCAATCATAGCTTCAAGATTTTCATTTGACATCTGTATACCAGATTCAGAAAGAATGGCAACTACCATTTGTCTAACCTGAAAGCAGATACATCAGAAATGACTAAAAAGTAAAATTGACGGTTGGGGAAACACTAGCACGTTCCAATGAGTAAAAATCATAAGCAATAACTCGCTACAATCACATCTTTCACCAGTTTGAAGCAAAAAATAGACCAAGTATTATCAAGGGAATACGAGTTGTACCATCAAAAAAGAGTTCCATTTAACCTCCAAATGAATTTGAATATTCATATTATATGTTTACAACATTGTCAGTAAGAGCTTACCCATACATAAAACACATTTTCAGTTTGCAGAACAGTTGATATAAGTCAAACTGTCAAAGAGACACATAAACCACCTTCTTTACCAAAGATTTTTTGTTTTTTGAATGAGAAAAGTAAATGATATTACTGAGTAAAGACATCAACAACTTTGACATCCATGTTTTAAATAATTTTATTTGTAATAAACCAGCTCAGAACTTATTCATAGTACACATCAGAGCTACTCACTTCTTCCTTTTCGATATATCCAGTCTGTCTCAAATCATACAACCTAAATGCAACTGCATAAAACCCAAAGGAGAAAACAAAATCAATGGATTTCAATCAAAAAAGAAACAATTTATGATGGCATAAATTAAAACTTCTACTGACAATCAGTTTTGTCCTCCACAGGAGCACGTGGATGGAAAACACTAAGTGCACGAACAAACTCCTCAAATTCAATGACCCCATCTTTCTTTTCATCAAAAAGATCAAATACCTAGATAAGAATGGGTAGCGACTGAATTAATTAAGTGATTCATAGATCACATCACCAATAAAAGTGATCAATCTAACTGAGCATGGGAAAGAATATCCTGATCATTAGGGTTAAGCACGAATGTGACAGTAAATTTACTCTGTCCAGAAAAAGATTCTTGCCCCCTGGAGTTGTGAATATTGCCAATTGGAGTTCTTCCTTCAAATGATAAGCAACCAGAAAGGATTACAAATTTAGAATCTGGTTAATTCGGATTATATAATTCTAAAATTGCAAGCTTCCATCAAAGCTCAATCATTTCAGTCAATGCAATATATATACATATATATATAAAAGTAACCAGTCACTGGATGAATACAAGGAAAAAAAAAAACCAATAAATATCTCATGATAATCTTATATTATTGCTTCAGAATGTGTCTTAGTTAATCTACCACATATATAAATAAAACACCTACCTGTCCTGCTCCCAAATAGGCAAATAATTTCTATGGATCGGATCCAACTATATATAAACCAAATCGATCTCACAAGAGCAATGAAATGCATCACAAATCCTCATTCCAACTACTATGGCTTACTACCTTTCTTTTTCACTTTAGCATGATAAGTCGTGACAATTTAGCTAAGAAAGAATTAGGATTACCGTTGTAACAATGATAGGAAGGATTTTCTGCAATCCCAATATGATTAATCTTGAGAGAGGCATATAGCCGCTTATCAGAAGAATTCAGTTTGTTCCTATAGCAAATATTCATTGTATAATAACACAAAGAAGAAAAAAAAGCATAGATTGATGAGAAAACAGAATCACACACAGAACCAGAGCTACCTTGTGTATGAGACCATCGTCAATCATAAGACTACTCAACTTTTTATACAACTCGCGCAATGCCTCGATTTCATTGACAGTAACTGCAAGCAGATGAGCACAAGATCACCGAAAATATCATTCCAAAACTAAGGACCAAATCAAACAGAAAACAAAATCTCATTCCAACAACACCAGCGCAAAGAATTGGACGCACATGGAGTTGTGCTAGCGAGACGGACGACGTCATCAAATGAGTAATAAAAGCAGTTGCGTGGACGTCCGTGACCAAAGCATTGAGCTATGCTGAGTATTAGGGCTTCAATAAAGCCCATGAATGGTCCTACCACGGCACATACCGGGCGGCATATCATCTGTGACCATACTTTCTGATCGATTCACCAATCAAACACCAGCATTAAACACAACTTCAGAGAGAGAGAGAGAGAGAGAAAGAGAAAGAGAGAGTACCAGACAACTGCGAGAGGAATCCGTTTCGATGAGAGAGAGTACCAGAGAACTGCGAGAGGAATCCATTCCTATAGGAGACGAGAAGTTCCCTGTTGTGTATATGTCTCGAGCTTTCAACTAGGAAACCAATCCTTTGAGTCTCTCTTCAATGGAAACGCGCAACACAGAGAGAGAGAGAGAGAGAGAGAGAGAGAGAGAGAGAGAGAGAGTTTTGCAGCAATGGCTGAAGTAGAAGGAAGAAGTTAACAGCACGCCATTTGTAACGTTGATGGAGCCATTCTGTCGAATTCATTCCAGTGGGCCACGCCATCATTTGTCCAGATAGACATTTCAATTATTTTGTTGTCATTATTAGTAATAGTAATTTAGTTAATATACTCTCACTTTTACGCTCATTTATATAGCATTAAAAATTACTAATAAGTTTTAAATATAATATTATTTTTATAACCACATTAAAAAATGTGTGTAACGACGTTTGTCTTGTGTGAATCATAGGGTAGGAGACAAAAGTTTGCAAATTAAAGATGAGTTGTTGATATTTTTCTAATGTTTAACGAGCAAAAACAAGCATCTGTTAAGATGAGGCTAAATTTATAATTAAGGTAATAAGGTAATCATTGAGAAAGAATTGTCTCGTGGGTTGAAGTGGGCGGGGCCAAGCAAGTGGATCTGGTGAGCCCTCTTGTCATTATCACATCATGACCACCATTACATGAACAAATATATATATATTAAGTGCATCTATTCAAATCAAAAGAAATTACAAAAGAAAACTATAAACAGAAAGCATATACAAGTTTAACTGAAAAATTCAATCCAGATAGATTATTAATACCTTAATGAATTAGAAGGATATCATAAAAGTGGAAGGCATTAGCGAATGCAAACGATGAAAGTTACGGCTTTCTATGATAGATAAAACCATCTGAAATAAGAAAACTCCTAAAAACTTAAATCTGGACAAATTTTCAAAGAAACTGTGAAAATTAAGTAGAAAAAAAAAAAAAAAAACAAAGGAATACGGGTTTCCTTTACAGACACAGAGTCTGAGGCCTAACTGATTAGGATTATTTTTAAAAACCCAATCCAAACAGACCCCTAGCAGTAGCACCTCAATGAACTGAAAGGAGACCAAACATGTGAAAAAAAGATAGCCTACACAGACACAAAGTCTAAAGCTCAACCGGTTCGAGTTATACAGAAAGCAACACAACAACGGAACATAATGGAAATACAAAACAAAAAGCAGGAAAAAAACTCTAAGCCCAAAAACCAGCAAGACCAAAAGCGGAGGCGAAGACGGAGACATGGATAAACAAAAAAGACTATAATAGGAGAAATTTGTGCCAATTTTGTAAAGCTTATATAGCATTATTCATCTCAACTATGATGATTTGACAGTGAAAATCAATAATTTTTTTTTTATAATTTTTTAATTTAAGAAAAAAGATGAAGGACGAGTAATACTATTTAGTAAATATGTGTACAATTGACATACAACTAAATGATGTGATAATAAAAATCAGCCTTTAAATTCGTACTTTGTAAAAAAAAAAAGTACTAATCCAAAGACCGATTATTACTACCACATCATTCAGTTGTATAGTAATTATAGAATCTACTAAATAAAATTATTCAATATAAGCACATGATGATTTGCTTGCTCTACACAAAGTCGCCAATATATATTTTTTGATTTTGAATTAATAGGTTACTTTCTTTCTTTCTTTCTTTTTTCCTCATCGCTTTGCAAACTTAATATATATTCATTACAATCGATAAGATGTACAAGTTATAATAGAAAAATAAAAAATACATGTAAAAATTACTGATCGTTCAATAATATTTACATCAATATATGGTTAAGAATAGGCTAAATTTGAACAATGAATTTCTAAGAGATTGAATTCTGAGTATACGTGTAATTATGTAGTAAAAACAGGTGGCAGCAATAATGATCTCCGGCCCTTCACCGGAATTGTCGTGTCGGGAAAATTACCCTCGTTGTCTCCCAAATCCTCCACACAACCATCTTGTCTTACATACACAGGGTACGTCACCAGGTGCACACCTTCCATGTCCACCACTTGTTCACCGATGTAAATCCGCCACATTTGATCTCCGATGGAGCGCATCTTCTGCACACATTCCAGGCTTTGGGGCTCCGATCGGAACAAATCCTCGGCGCCTCCGGTGTGCTCGAACCACAGTGACATACGGTAGGCGTGAATATCACCGCCGCTCATCTTGTCATCGCCGTTTTTGGACTGGTAGCATCCTATTGCAATCTCGGTGTCGCGTTGGCCATCCATGGATCGTTGATTCACGTTTGCAGATCCTATCAGAATGTATAGGTCGTCCACTGAAACATAAATAGAGCAAAAGTCAACAAATACATTATTTGTCATTAATTATATGTTTGCCATTTTGCACCTTGTTATGTACACAATCAAATGTATGTATGTGACCTTTACAAACAAAGAACACTTGTATAATTCTCAAATTATTCAATACAAATACCAATCTAGAAATAACTATAAAAAATAAAAAATAAAAAATAAATAAATAAATTAAAGAGGGTAAAAATTTGATTTTAAAAATAATTATAGAAGTATTTTTTAAAAAAAATTAGGAAACATTTTGCGGCTTGGGGGACGGAAGCTCCACCCCCCCTTAGTGATTCCGCCCCCGGTAAGTAGGGCTTCTATTTCTAATATTTCTAATACAAGATTATGAAAGTTTCATCCCATTGCAGCAATAGAATTGTCCTACGACACTGAAATGGGGTAGAACATTTGAGTCTCACTTGTTCTGACTATCTGAATACTTGTTCAATCAGGTAGAGAGCTTTTACACATAGAATTACGTATTCTATTATAATGCAATAAGATTGTGCTATTGCACGAATTCCGTCCCTATCTCTTTCCAATTAGACTCCTTGTGTTGGATCCATAGTTTTTGGGGATTGGATCCCTAGCAATTTTTAAAAAAAAATTGTAGATTTTCAAATTATGTAATTTAAGCCGTTTTTAGACAACGAAACACTTGAAAAATGTTACCCATTAAAAATGTGGCATATTATTTAGAAAACCAAAAAACAATTACCTCCCAAAAATGTTCATCTTCACTTTAATATAGACATTCATTCTTCGTAAGATCAAAAGACAAAATTTGGGTTAAAGTTTTTTTACAACAAAAAAAACAAAAACTTAAAGAAAATATACTCAATTCTCAACTTGAATATATCACATTTTTAATAGGCGACATTTTCAAGCATTTCGATGCTTAAAAACAACCAAAATTGCGTAATTTAAGAATCTACTATTTTTTTAAAATTGTAGAAGATCCTAATCCAGTTTTTGGAGATGATGTAAGTTGTTATATACAATAATATAATATTGATTATGTATGGAGAAAGAAGATTGATAGCCATACCTATCATGATCTTGGAGTGCACATAAACCATGAACCTCCTATGCTTTTGAGCGTTCCAATATTGTGTCCCCGGGTGAGGAGAATGTGGAGGATGAAACTCCTCTTTACCCTCCTCTTCTCTATTTGCCAGGCAGAAGAAATTCAAGTAGTCTCTGGGGTGCCCCGGCTCTCCACTTTCTTTTATTGCTTCTGCGATCAACTTGTACATCATCGACATTGTTTCTCTTGTCCAATGCAGAATATCATGAACAACTTCACTCTCCGGCGCCCCTTCTGGCCACATTGGCATCACAATATAAACTGCAAACCTCTCCTTCGCTTTGATCTTGTTCACCACCTTGAGAGCAATCTCAATGGGGATCAAATTTCTGCACCCACAATGTTGATCCTTGTCCCACAAGCGACACCCACCAATGAAATATTGGTTCTCAATGTATATAAACCTCTCTGCTCGCCTTATTGCTTCTACATAGGCTTCATGGATGCTCTGCTCAACGGTCAACTTTTTGAACATTTGGGTAACCGACAAATGGTCGATTGATCGAAATACTTGAACTTTCCAATTCCTCTCGGAGGAAATACTGCTGAGAAGATTTGATAAGGTGGATGTGGGGACTAGCAAAGAAGGGTCAAATTGCTTTCTCCATCGTTGCTCGAAATTTGTCAAAACATCCCAAGCCGCCTCGCCGGTGATGCAGGCGTGAGCATCATGCCATGGCTCCCTTGGCCCGCCTCTGTCGAGGCTCGCTCCGGCAATACTTGTCTGGTAGAAATCATGGCAATGTGATTCTGTTTTGAGCGCGTGAAACACGGAATGTTTTTCTGTGTCGTAGCGGCCATCGCAGAGATCTAATCCGCCAACAAAGCTCGTGATTTCTCTTTTGCTGGGGCTAATGTTTGAGCGGGTGTCAACGGTTATGGTTTTCTGATGGTGGGAGAAGATTGGCGGGGATTTGGGGTGCGATCTCCGGCTCAATTTGCATACTACTTTGGTGTGTGAGAAGTAGGCAAAAGCATCTTCGTCATGGGTTCTCATTAGTCCTTCGTTCTTGATAACTGGAAGGGATGTTTCATCGTCCCAAACCATAATTCTTACTGCTACACCTTCCTCTGCTTTCTGCTTCAACAATTCACCAAGCTTTACTCCTCTTGCATGTGGAATTTCAGTTTCTGAATCCCGCACCTGCTTAAAAGCATGTTAGCTAGCCTCCTATAGGGAAAATTTGGGGTATACCGCCTTAAATTGTTTTTGTAATCATACTCTCAAAGTTTAAAAATTTACAATGTCGAGTTATCATATTTTAGCTATTTTAGTAGACTCTCATACGACTACCACACAATTATGATGATGTGTCAGTTAAAATCAACATTTAGATTAACAAAGACTTTAAAAAAAAAAAAAAAAAAAAAAAAAAATCAATAGTTGATATTCATGGGCACATAATCATAATTGTATAACAGTCACATGATAGTCTACTAAATATCATTTCTCCTTTTAATTACACCCGGGCTATAAACGTGTAAAATGTCCCTTATGCCCCTATACAATTATAAAAATATAAAATTATCTTAAATAATTACATTTTTTTAAAAAAAAAAAAGAAGCAAAATTCACGACGGTCAGGTAGGCAATATTGCAAATAATATATATATATATTAAACAAGCGTATTTTTGATATTTTAGCATCCTCTATTAGAATTTAACAAAACAATCCTAACGAAGGGGTAATATTGCAAAATTATAAACATAAGAACTTGTTATCGCAAATTTTTAAACTTTTAGGAGTAAATTACAAAAGTGCTTAAACATTGGGAGGGGTTTTCAATTCCCTGAAAATAAGAAAAAGTAGATGGGTTTTCAATATTTACCAGCACCAGCTTAGGATTGAAAGACCAGCCTGCAATGTAAATCAAGTGCTTTGCACCCTCAATGGCTTTGTACACATCCTCCCACAATCTTCTTGGAGGAAGGAATGGAGGTTGGAAGGTGGAGAGATGGTGAGCGTCCTGATAAAGCGTGACATGGCAATTGGACCGTTGCGGGAATGAGGCGCTCCTCATCCCCTGGAAATCTCCATTGCTAAGCATCTTTCTCCAGCTTGGTTCAAACGCCGCCGGTTTAAACCACAACATGAATCGCAGTTTGAGTTCTGGATTTGGCCTTCCGTTCTCCATGAGCAGAGGAAAGAACCCATTAATCAAACTCGCTTCGTTGAGAATCTGATGGGCCTGGATGATTATCTTCCCCAAGATGCAGAATGATGTTTTCATTGTGATTGTAATGGTCGTCTCCGGTGGATGCGCGCAGAGGATTTGAAAGTTCTCGTTCCAAACGCGGTCGTGTTCGTGGCTGGTTTGTGCTTCCTTCTTGTCATCTATCTCTATCGTCACATACGCAGGCTTTCCCCTTGCAAATAAACACTGCAAAATGATACATACATAAATGCATACATACATACATACATACATAAATAGAGTTATTGTAGTACATACGTTGAAAGGAGATGGTGGTGTGTAGGGTGTGGCATGGACGATGGTAGCTTCAAGTGTTCCATGGAGAAAGCTGTGCTTTCCCTCCATTGCTGCAGCCTTTAAAAATACGCTCGATCTTCAGAGACACAGAGAGAGAGAGAGAGAGAGAGAGAGGGAGATGTGTCGTGTCATGTCAATTCATGTCAATGTTCTGTACTTATAAATGTTGCTGCAATTGGAGAAGCAACAAAAGACTTGGAATGCAATAGACTGTGTCGGCGGTTGGAAAAACTTGTAAAATTTTCCATCTCCATTCTTCAAGTCTATCTATCACACGTTTCTACTTCAAATGGAAGTTTCTTAAACTCAAATCACACTTTTCCTGGCCACAAGAATGACATCAATGGCTTGCATATATATATATCTTAATTAATAATTAACAGATTTGTTAGGCATAGGTGACATCTTTACCGATTCAGCTCTGACCAGATCACATGATCCATAAACAAGTAATTAGGAACTTGCATGGCTCATTAGATTTATGTGGGTGAGGATGGACTATATGATGATTGATTGGGTCAAAATTAATTAACATACGTGACCATATATATATATATGTGTGTGTGTGTGTGTATTGGGTTTCTCCAAATATTTGGTAAGGTCTAGAAGCTACATATATGTAGCTTTACGGGTAAGTCAGTGGATATATCTGATAAATTCTTAGTGCTGATGCCGTATATCCTCATCACCGTGATCGTATATGCCAATATTAGTGGGACCTCAGCGTGTGCAATTTGCAAATAAAATTAGTTAAGGCTGGCGCATTCCTCCTAGTAAGCGTGTATAATTTGAACTTTCGTGGAAGGACTTCTTTGTTTGCTTTTTTATTCTTTTTAAGTAAAAAACATGCGGGACGGCAACTGTCAAGCTCGATTAAGTTATAATTTGATCAAATCTTATATAAATTAAACACGAGTAGGACGAATGGATAATTCAACACCCAATGAGGTTAATCCAACAAAAGAAAAAGGGAAATGCATGGTTAGATGTTTATATTTAGGAGTCTAGAAATGGAATGCTAAAGAATAAACCCAAGTATATCTATATGATGTAAGACTTGCGATGCTTTACTCCTGCTCTCTCTTGAATATCATAAATAAAATAAGTGGTAAATTGGGCATTTCCATAGGCCCAATAGAAAACAAGTGCAGCTTAATGAACCATTATTGCACATACAAGGCCCAAGGGGGCATCATAAAAGACAATGGTTCTCTGATAATGAAAACCCCAAGACCCATAAAGAAAAGATAGTGAAATAGCTACTTTGGTTTTTTTTTTTTTTTTTTTTTTTTTTTTAAACAAAGCGGGAGAGGGCGAAAAGGGAAAAGCCACTTTGGTACTTGTGTTTTGGGCCAAAGTAGTTATTTTGGTACTTTTTAATTAGCGTTAAATGTTATTTTGGTGTTTGTGTTTTGAACTATTATCAAATAGCTACTTCAGTTTCAAAAATAGATTTGGCGTATGTGCTCTATGTGCTGTTGTTTTCTATGTTTTTTTCAATAGTTTGGACTTTTTGGATTTAATTCCAAATATTTCATGAGAATAAAAAAAAAGTAGTAAAATTAAATATGTAGGGTTGAAAAACTGCAAATATGTTAAAGTTATTTATATAGCACTCAAGCCAAATCCTTAAAAAAAAACTATCAAACGTGGTACTTGAGGTTGTCTAATTATCAGAGTTAGTCTCTTCGTCTATTTTCCATCAAAAAACTTAATGCTCACCATATCAAACCTATTAGCGACTTCTTAGTGTCCCATAAGTCACACTGTCCCACTATCATTATTTAAAAATTTAAAATTACAAGATTAAAAAATAAAAAATAAAAAATGGGGGATCCCCGCGTCCCACCCACGGGTCGCAGTTGGAATCTCAACAAAGATTATGAATTACTTATTATAGCATTAGCCCTTACAATTAATGTTTAGTGTTGACTGAAATTAACTTGGCAAGACGAAAAGCCAAGAAAACTGTTGAGAAATCTTTGTAATCTCTTGTGAATGATAAAAACGGTGCCGTTGAGCTAGACATGCTCAAACTGATAAGGAAGAACCTGCTTTTTACAGACCAGGAATGTATGTTTTTCTGTTATTTAAGTAAGTAATACATGGAAGAAATGGTAGAATTGTTTCCCAATTTGTTATCTTTGTTTATGAATTTGATTTTTTTTTTAATTTTTTAACAGATCAGTGGCATGGAGGTCCATGTGAGCTCTATGGCCCATGGGTTTTCAGATGGTACACCCGATCTTTTAGACCATCGTAGGAATTGATGTGTGGCCTTTTGAACTTATGCGGCAAGAGAAATTATGGTACTCTATTTGTAAAGGGCAAATGGGTCCCGTGGATCAGACTATTTTTATTTTTATTTTTATTTTTTTGATATGTCCATATAAG
Source organism: Corylus avellana (assembly GCF_901000735.1). Taxonomy (NCBI): domain Eukaryota; kingdom Viridiplantae; phylum Streptophyta; class Magnoliopsida; order Fagales; family Betulaceae; genus Corylus; species Corylus avellana. Next base: position 9,205,109 of record NC_081547.1, on the reverse strand, counting down.
AGGAGAGAGAGATTTGAACTAGTGACCTCCGCTTTACAAGACGTAGTTCCTAGTCGATTGAGCTACCCCTTAAGTACTGAATCAGGTCATTTACCACATAAGAGTTGTTATCATTCGTATTTATTAAGGAAAACTTCATAAAATTCTCTTTAATTTTTACTGGTTTTAATACTAAGCTTTCAAGGTTTAAAAATTATCAATTAAGAGTATGAAACTTTTATTTTCTTTCAATTAATTACCTCATTTTGTTAGGATTTTTTCTTAATTTTTGTCAAAATATTTCAGTTTTTATTTTTTTTAAAAAAAAAATTAACAAAAAATTTTGACAAAATTTAATAGAAGAGAATAATTGAAATAAATTAAAAGCTCGATATGCTTAATTGAGAGTTTTAAACTTTAGTGATAGTTTAAAAGCGCTTGAAAACATAATCCCACTTCAAATCATTCAACCGAGCATCAACTTGGTTGTCGAATTCATGCCAGTCTACACACCTATTCGATTATGTTAGGGAGAGTTCTTTCGCGTCCTTTTCTTTTGGCCCCCCACTCCATTAGGCATCATAGACACAACCTCCTTTTATCCTATCTTTTTTGGACGTTTAAAAAAAAAAAAAAATTAATAAAATTTATTTTTTATCTCATCTTTTACATATTTTTATATAGTGAATCGATAAATTCACTATTAAATTTGTGTGAGACGAATATAAATCTATAAATTTAATGATAAATCTATTAGATTTATAAAATTAAAAACAAAATGAAAAAATTGTTAAGAGAATGATATGCAATATGTCTCGATTATAAATGGGCCTGCTTCTTGAAGGCTTATTCTATTGTACACCAATACCTATAGTAAATTCAATATAAAATGTCTTAAAGATTAACTCAATCGGCTAACATCAAATATCATAAAACGGAAATTATTAGTTCGAATCTTCTTCCTCTCTTACTCGAACATGTGAAAAGAAAAAAATCTCAAATATGAAGGAAGAAAGAAGAAAAATGCATAATCATAATCAGTTTATAATTCTGAACTTCCACGTTGCAGGAAAAGCTTTCCATCGTGCATTCGTGTGGCACTTTCTAGTTTGGCCTGATTTGAGGATTGAGAATCTGGGTGGCTTCTTCAAGCAAAAAGATCATCATCCTGCTTGCGTGGCGACCACCCATTGGCCAAACCTACCCAATCTATTTCTATCCGTCCACTACCCTACTGCCACGTTTGCAGATTATTGTTGCAACCAAATGAATAAGGTTTCTCGTAGCTTCCAACACGCCACGTGGTCATGCCGGCCGGCCTTGTTGAGACCTTGCCGTCGCTTTTCTCATTGCCGTCCCCACGAGTATTAGTGTGGTCTTATCCACATAAGAGTCCAACCCATCTCACGTTGGAAGATTAGTTGAAAGTGTCGGGTCCTTTGGCAACTACCACAATTCAAGGAAAAAAGAGAAGGATCAGCATGTAGCTGCAGTCTATCACATTCCATAAACCTTTTTGCCCATTACCTTTTTCTTCTTTCCTGGTTAAAGTCTAAGAGAAAACATCCCCATCTTGTATTAATTTTGAAGACTTTTTGTTATTCATTTTCTGAATTTTTCCTCATTTTTGTTTTTGGTGTAGGAGTCCAAACTATGCATCGTTAATCTTCTTCTTCCCTCTAGACATTGTGAGATTCAATCATGGGATGTACAATCAAACTTTTCTTTCTTATCAAATCTGTCTTGTTTCATTTGGCCATTTTTCTATTGTCATAACCCAATTTGGGCTTTAACCATAATTGATATTCTCCTCTGTTGTTGGGTTGATCATAATTGACACTCAGCCAAAGTTTCACAACCTATATCCATCAACCATGTCACGAGTGAGGACTGTTAACATTTTATACAGATATGTGAATTTGATGCGAATTTAATATAAAATTAATGAGTTAAATTTTGAAAGTGGATCAAGTTAGAATTGATGTTGTTACTATGCACAACAATGACAAATAATATGAAATCGAAAAGAGAAAAATTAAAAGAAAGTCGAGACACAGATTTACGTGGTTTGATAATGTATCTACGTCCACGAGTTACAACATAACACACACACACACACACACATATATATATATATATATATATAAGAAAACTCTAATTATATGAACCTATTTTAAAATTTTCCAAAATACCCTATACCGTACCGCCGGGTGTTGCCCTGCACCCCCACAACCTCTCGCAAACTTAATTATACCTATGAGCCAGTAGACTCCCACTCTGTCTACTCAGATAACCACTGGTATTTTAATATGAGCTACTAGTTTTAACAGTTGACCTATGTATATAATCTTATACTCATGCCTCAACACAATTTAAACTCAACACATTTATAGTTAACAATTTTTTTGACACAACCCACGAACTCAACACAAAATTAACCCGGCACACGAACACAAGTTATGACTTGAATCACGTGCCCCTACTTCCAACACTGCACCTCACACCACCTTATTATAAGCCCCCCAAATGTCCCTCTCTAATTCATTTTCATTTACATTATTATTCTATTCTCTCCTACCACCTCCCCACGTTTCCTTTTCAAACCCCCCATATCATCATCGTCTTCATTTCTTCTCCCACAGTTCAACCCTCCCCCAAAAGGGTCAAACTTTTCTAACCCCTCAAAAACACAAACATGACCAACTACGGTACCATCCCAACCTCGCCCGCGCCAGGAGCAACCAAAAACCTCGAATACCTCTCGCGCGCGAAGGAGAGGATCAAAGCCGGCATCGGCACCCGCCGCCCATGGAAGCTCATGCTCAACCTCCGAGCCATCCGCCTGCCGGCCAACTTCGGCGACGCCATCGCCCGGGTCCGCACCAACGTGGGCTACTTCCGCATGAACTACGCGATGGTCGCCCTGCTAATCCTCTTTCTCAGCCTCCTATGGCACCCCATCTCGCTCATAGTGTTTTTGGTGATGATGGCCGTGTGGCTGTTCCTCTACTTCCTCCGCGACGAGCCCCTCGTCTTCTTCGGCCACATGATCGATGACAGGGTGGTGCTCATCGTGCTGGCCATCCTGACGGTGGTGTTCTTGGTTTTGACGAACGCCACCGTGAATATCTTGGTGGCGCTCTCGATTGGTGCGGTGGTGGTGGTTCTGCACGCGGCTTTCAGGAAGACCGACGATTTGGCCTTGGATGAGGAGGCTGCCGACCTGATGACTGGTGTTAGTCCTGCTGCTCCGGCTGGATCTACTTCTTCTTAATTGTTTGTGCTTTTCCCTTAATTATCAACTTCTTTTTTCTCTTTGGTTGGTTTTGTATTTTTCCCCCAATTTGTTTTTTTGGTGATCTGGTAAACAGAGGAAATGGGATTAGTTTCTTTTTATTTTGGTCTAAATCTTTGATCCTTGTCCTATTTTTTCTCCTTTTCTTTTTGGGCAAGGGAAAAAAAAGGGTAATGAATGTTATCAGCAGGAAAATGGGCCATTGCAAAAGGTACATGTAATTGATGGGTGCAATTTTGACAAAGGAAATGGCCCCTCAAATCATGTGACTCTTTTTATTTCTCAACGACAAGCACGGATCCTTTGCAACTTCAAGAGGTGCTTTTGGACATGAGCTGATCTGATGTTTTGGACATGCTTGTCTTTTGGACTGGTTTTAGTGTCATTATAAGTTTGTGGTTGGTTGATTATTTTCTCCTTTTCTTTGATGTTTGGGGCCTCGGCTTCTATTCGCCTAAATCTTGTTGACATTGCTACGGGTCCCCTCCCCAGAAGACAGGAGATTTTGGACAACTATTAAATTCAAGTTGTAAATACACCAAGAATACATGGAAAATAATTTAAGCTTATAGTTATGGGCCAAAGAAATGGATACTGTGGAATTCTTGAAACAATTTATATTATATTCTATTGAAGAAAAAAAAAAAAAACTAGAATTATAATGGGCTATGCACAGATTTGTGGTTGCATTCTTCTAGAAAAACTTGAAGAACCATATTTTTTTTAATATTTTATTAAAAAAGAATTACACTGAACTGATTAATATTAACATTTTTTTTTTTCCTTTTTTGCTACATGATTGGATTAAATAAACAACTCAACACAGAATCAAATGCAGTCCATTATTAATTTATTATTAACTCATCAATGCTCATCCAAGGGATCCTAGACCCACCCAATTCACGATTGCCATTATTTCAAAAGTAATGGTTCCTTTTGATGGTAGGTAATTATTGAAAAAAAAATTCGTCAAATTAATTTAAATTAAATGAGATATATTGAAATTGGGACAAAATTAGCTATAAATCCGTCTAATAAATTCTTAAATATCTCTTAACACGTGAGAATCACATATTTTTTTTTAATAAATTGTCGGTTTGTAGCTAATTTAACTCAAAAAAATTGTGTTAAAATTTCTGGTAGACTTGTTGAGTCGGGCATAAAATAAAAAGATCGCCGTAATATGGTGGTAAGTATCTATTCACACGAATGTTAACGAAAACGATCTGCGGAGGCGAATCTTGAAAGCCCCTTGCGTACTCTCTCCAGACTCTCCTCGCCATCACCGTCATTACGCCCCCGCGAAGCCACGCTCCTTCCAATCTAAGCCGTCGAAATGGCTCATCTCCAGCCCTACGATCCCTACTACCTCCACCACCACCACCCACCGCCACCACCACAACAAGACTACGACAAGGACCGGAGCGGGATCAACACACTCTTCGTGTCGGGGCTCCCGGATGACGTCAAGGCGCGTGAGATTCACAACCTCTTCCGCCGCCGCCCTGGCTTCGACTCTTGCCAGCTCAAGTATACCGGCCGCGGCAGCCAGGTTCTCTTCTCTGTTTGTTTCCCGAGAAAATTAAACCCCGTGAAAATCCAACTAAAAAGGAAATGTTCTGTTGCTTTGTTGGACTGTGATGATAAAAGAATAACGATTGGCTGAGTAGAGGTTGTTAGCCCTAAGTTTGTGAACTTCTTTAGCTTCATTTTCCCTTTGTTGGGTTCCCGAGAAAAATGGAATGGACTGTGGTAATGTAGAATGCATATATTTGCTCTTACAGCCAATCAGGGAACTTAGGGTTTGCATTGCTTGTAAAAAGAATGTTAATTCTTCAAAGCACGTTCTGATTATGATTTAATTTGGATAGAAAACAGTTTAGAAGATTCCGATTATATTTTGCAGGTCGTGGCGTTCGCTACCTTTTCCAATCATCAATCGGCAATTGCAGCGTTGCACGCGTTAAATGTGAGAACTTTTCTCCAATCACCAAATATAGTTGTTTCTTTTAAACACGTATATATGTCTTCAGGTTTCGATTATTTATTGCCTTGTTCACGGTAGTGTTTTCCAATTTAAGTAGTCGTTTCTATATACTCTTTAGGTATCGATCAGGGCATTCGATTCAAAATGCATTTCTAATTCAATTTTGTTGTTGAACGACCAGAATTTTTTACTTTCACAAATTTGCAGTCTATTTAACTTTTTTGCTCCCACGATTACCATGATCAGGGTGTAAAATTTGATCCTCAAACTGGATCTGTTCTGCATATCGAACTGGCAAGATCAAACTCCAGAAGAAAACGTAAACCAGGTCTGTAATTGTCTGTCATACTTATTCAAGTTATAAATCTGTAGAATTTCTTTTATGGCAGATTCTGGTTTATTTTGATCTTTGATCTCCACTTACTTCATGAATTGACTTATTTTTCTTGTACAGGTAGTGGAGCCTATGTTGTTATAGACAAAAGAGCTAAAGAAGACATAAATGCCCAAGAAACATCCAGTGACGATGGTAATGTCTTGTATAAATTGAATATTTTCAGTAAAAAACAGATTTTACAAGTTCAATTCCCACCCCAGAAATCAAACTTGTGATCCATGTTGCCGCTTTCATATTTTAGGCCTTTTTAAGTGCTCCCTTTATTATTTTTTCTTTTCTTGTTAGTTATTATTATGATTCCCTAAAAGGAAAAGAAAAGAGATATAAGCTACTCTTTCGCTAGAAGGAGGCACTGCCATCTGAACTTGATTCTGTGGCTCACTTTGCACATTTTGGCACTTCTTTGCACATTCAGGAGACAGTGAATCTGATGAACCATCTGAGACCGGCAATCCTGATTCTGGCGAGAATGGCGATTTAGCAGCCTCAAAAAGGTTGAAAGCGCTCCTAAAGCACACTAATTGTTCTATGAGGAAGTTCTATATTATGAACTCCACTGTGTTTAGTACCTAAACTGCAGAAAGATCTTTTTCGTTTTCCTTAGTTCTGCTTAATCTTCTTGTGGATCACTATCTGTATTTCTGTCTGGTGATGTGCAGTGGTGAGACAGCAGTTGGTCCTGACAATGCTGGAGCTTCATTAAATGTAAGTAATGATGGTGCTTTCTTTTTTTTTTTTCACAAAAAGAAAATCAGAAATCATAGGATCCTTCTGGATTTTTCATCAATGGCGGATAGATTACCACTTTTTTACTTTTCATTGAATTTTTATTTTGGCCTTTCGGAGAGGAGAATAATGTGTAAATCTACTTTCCATTGTAGACTATAGGATTGTCCTCATGATTTGTATCCTCTTGGTTGTGAAGTTTGAATTAGGATTTTGTCTACGTAACCTGTATTTATCCTTCTCAAAACATTCACCAGAAATATACTGTAGTCTATAGAACTTACTGAAGAGGATACGGTTTACAAGAAACTTTTTGGTGCTGTGACAAACAATACTGGGTGGGATCTTGAGTTATAAACTTCGAGTTACTTCCGCTATTAATGTGCAAAGGTTTGGTTAGTTCCATATGAAGATTAATTTGTATTTAGGGCTATGCAGGTTTGTATAAACATGTATTACATTGATTGGCTTCTGCAGGAGCAGCCAGAAAAGACTGTTGATGGAGGAGCATGTTCCACTCTATTTATTGCAAATCTAGGGCCAAATTGCACTGAAGATGAACTGAAGCAAGTTCTGTCTCAGTGAGTTGCAGTTCCTTTCTCTCTCTCTCTCTCTCCTTTGCTTTGTCCCCCTCAGAGGGGGGAAGAATGTGCAGCCTCCAATTTCTTCTGTATATCCATATACCTATTGTGCCCATCAGCCATGGAATTGTCAGTCAGAAAACTTGATGGCTACATGTCTTTTCCTATTCTTTTGTCAGGTACCCTGGATTCAATTCTCTCAAAGTGCGTGCTAAAGGTGGGATGCCAGTTGCATTTGCGGACTATGAGGTATCCCATGCTTTGTGCTGGAACTTCTGCTTTTATAGATAGAGGCACATGTTGTGCTCAGAGAGAAAAAAAGAAATAATATAATAATAGGCCCATGTTTTAAGCATAATTGTAATATGTTTTGTTTTTTTATGTAATTGAAATATCATTAAAAGAAGTATACGAAACATCTATCTAAAAGTAGAAAAAAGAATAAGAAAATCATCACAACTAATCACCAAATGAGCTAAAAATGCAAATATAATTGTAATATTTAAAAAACAAATATGCTGGGCTTTGCTTTGCAAAGCCTTAATCCAAACCTTCCCAACATGGTCCAAGTCTCTAAATTGGAAAAACTCCTTAGAATTTGCATAAATCTTGCCATACGGAAACTTCAAGGTAAAAGACCCATTTGCAAACAAGCTGTGAGTATCCTGAACTAAATTTGTTAAGTTTTTAAGCATAGTTTCCAAGGGAAATAGAAATTTCTTGGACTTCACAGTTTTCAATTTGGTCTCAATATGAATTCGGCCACATCCATTGTAACGACTCAGGGAAAGAGCTAACCATATCTGCTCTATCACCTCAAAAAGACTAGTTAATTTGGAGTTTTTCTAGAATTACATATAAAGTCTAGTTTCACTTACTAAGTAAGCAATGTAGGACTTAACACTCATGAGTATCATTATAAACCACCTACTCTCTATATTCCCAGTCATTTTCCCAATGTAGAACTTGGGTGTTACATCTGTACTCTATACTCAAAAATTCTCTAAATGATAACACGATCTTGTGCAAATTGGCAAGTGGACTCTTTGGATTTCTATTGAGTGCTGAATCCCAGTACCTCTGCTCTCATTTTGCGCTGGAGTTGCTGAAAGGCAATTTTGGTACAATGAGCAATTCAATTATTCATGAATCTAGACTCTTCTCGTGATTGATTTGTGGACCTAGGAAAAAAGAGGCCAGGTTAATTATGAAATAACTATGATTCCATTAACCGTGTTTCTCTTTGGCAGGAAATTGAGCAGGCTAACATGGTTATGGAGCAACTTCAGGGCAGCTTGTTACCATCATCAGACCGGGGGGGCATGCATATAGAGTATTCCCTTCTCTCTCAAGAATTCATATACCTTTGTGTGAAGTTGTTGCATTTCGATTTGATTAAATGTAATTTTTCGACTTGTGCTCTCTAGATATGCGAGGTCTAAAATGAGGAAGCGGTAGAAGAACAGCGCACGAGGTGGCGCACTTAAACAGATGAGTTTTGAAACTGCTTTTCGTAGTCGTAGTTAACTAATGAGTTTTGGAAACCCAACGGTGTTAGGCTATAGAAAAGTGCTGTTTCTGGATGAAGTTTGATTAGGAGTGTAATGTTGCTAATTGTCAATGTTCTCTCTTATTCAATTTCTGAAGATATGGTGGCAGCTTCTGCTTGTACAATAACTTTCTAGTGACCCTCACGTTGCGTGTAAAGACTCAAAAACATTGCGTTCAGATATGAGATCATCCAAAAACAGCAATCTTAAAGTGCTTTGCATATTTCAGGCCAAGAAAAAAAGATTGTGCTTTACATATTTCACTCCCGCTCCGTCTAGCCCCAGATTTGTGTAACTTGTTTTTGTGTTTTTTTTTTTTTTTCTAAGAAAGGTAAATATAATTATATTAAATAAAAACGTGGGTCCGTGAGGCTATAAAGCACAGAGCCAACAAAAACAATCCAGAACATAGCAAACAGGCTAAAGTACTGGGCCAGCCAGAGGCTTAACGGCTCAGAGGCCAAGAAATGGGCCACCGTGAAAGGTGGTAATTACTTTGCAACCGAGCCAGCGAAAAGACTCTTTACAGTAGATTCTATATTATGAGCTGCTCCCACGGCACATTGCAACGGTTAGTCCGTTCCACCCTACACGGGGAAAATTTTGTTATTTGTATAATTGTATTGACGTTTTTATAATTTTATAATTTTTTAGGATATATTTATAATTTTTGGGAAGTAAAGAATAATGATATATTCAATTTTATAATTACGTGACTGTTGGTGACAGGGTGACTTAATTAACATGACAAAAATACCGTCAACAATTTAAATGATAAAAAATGATAAAGATTCATTTTAAAAGTGACTTAAAAAAAGGGAGGATAAATGTAAAATTAGTCCATCTAGTTGGCCTAATTAAGAAATCACTCCATATGGTTTAAAAAATAATTTATAGGTCCCTAGGGTAGATCAAAATAACATTTTACTCATTGAACTCATTTTTCGTTAAATGACTTAACATAAATCGTTTCATTGCCACCTTATACCCAATAAAAATAAGACACATGTTCTTTTTTATTTGTACTTTTAAAAAATGACCAATAAGTTTTTTCACGTCATTTTGAGATTCCAGCACACTCCACATGAAATTAATTAAACTAAATCCCTCTATATCCCCATGTGCGGCCGTCGTCTTCATCTTCCCCACCGACTCTTGCGTCCATCTCTAGGTGAGCTGTTGGGTTTCGTAACACGATTGAAATCGCCGCTAGAGAATCGCCAAAAACGTCACAACGATAATTAAACCACCTTGCTTTGGAGCTTTTTTACTTCCGCTTTTAAGATTTTGGGCATGTTCGATCTATGAGTTACTTTGAGATTTTTGGGCATCTGTGTTTTTGGGCAGTCTTTCTATGGAAATTTATATTTGTTTTTGGGCATTGAAGCATCTTCAAAAAAAAATTCTAGGCATCGGAAACAATTTATTCCCCCCCCCCCCCAAATTTTTATTTTTATTATTATTATTATTTTCTATGGCAAGCACAATTGTGCTCTTTACTGGTAGGCACAATGATAAACATCGGATATCATTTTGGAGTAATATCTTCATTTTGAAGTAACATCAAGCACAAAGTATGAATGGTGGATACCACAAAAGAGTGTCTTAGGAAAGAAAAAAATAATAATAAATAAATAGAATAAAGGAGGAAAAAATTGGGTGATGGCTGACAATCAATTTTTTTTTTTTTTGATCGATTTTCAACTCTTAGAATCAGACATGAAGACAACGGCATGGACAGTGAATAAGCGGGAAAGATGAAAAAGACCGTGACACAAGGGAATATAGAGGGATTATTTATTTTTTAAAAGCATAAATAAAAAAGAACACGTGTCTTATTTTTATTGGGTGTAAAGTGGCAATGCAACAGTCTCTGTTAAGTCATTTAATGAAAAATGAGTTCAGGGAGTAAAATTTTATTTTGGTCTATTCTAAGGATTTATAGATTATTTTTTAAACCATAATGAGTAATTTGTAAATTAGGCCAACCACATAAACCAATTTTGCATTTATAAAAAATAAAAATAAAAATAAAAAAATAAAAAAAGGGGAAATGATAGGGAAGTGATTTTTAATCAAATTAAAACCAAGGACCGATTACTTGTATGCTACTTAAAAGGCATACAAGCTTTAGTTATGCTTCTCAACACTCCCCCCACAGGGAGGGACTTCCCGCATTTGCACACATAATTTATTAAAATCAAGCTTTAAAATTGCTGTCCATCCCCGACCTACAGAAGAGAGAGCATACTCGTAAGAGCTGCTTAGCTTATATATTTAACCAAAACCGTATTCACTGAAGTTTGAAGGAGGCCATTTTAGACTTGATTCTCTTCATTTCCCAAAGAATTACAAAACGTTGCTATTCCCTACTATCCTTCTACTATACAGAAGCAAAATCTAGATGATGGCTTTGGAGACAAAAATATAAGTGGGAGAAGAAAATACAAAAAAAAAAGAAGGAAAAAAAAAGGCATACGTATTTGGCGTACTTAATACGTAGTTTTAAATGGATGAGCTCTTTACAAAACATCATCACATGAAGCCCTCCTTGCCTTGTCCCTTTCCCAATATGGTGGCCTCAAACTCTCAAGAGACAGCTTCCCACTAAACCCTTCTATTGCATCATTTGAGAGGGGACCGCTATAATGTTGCTGCTGCTCTGTGCAAATCCGCCCACTCCTGTTTCCCACATCATATCCTGGTGTTGACATGTAATTTGTGTCCATGACCATGTCACCTTCCAGTATGCGGAGTACCTTTACCAAAAAGAAAAGAAAAAGTAAGCAAATGCATGTCCCAAATGTCAATGACAAGTATCTCTCATCTATCGAAGTATGCAATGTGAAAGATATTTCTAAGCAGGTTAAAAGAATTCCAGGTCTTTCCATGATGAAACCTAGAGCAAACCTTTCCCATCAATATTTTTCCATGTTAACAGGCTCCCACTACTCATACAACATTCGAAAAGAATCCTCTATCCACATAGACACATCCTCTCAGGAAAGTGTCACATATCTTTTCCACTTGTCTCCACATTCCCATACGACTCCAATGTTGCATTATCCCTTTTGATGATGTCCAGTTTACCAAATGGAAACCATACAAACTGTGGAATTCAAATGTGGGTGCTGATTCAATACTGCAAAAACATATCTGTTGAGTATCTACAGAGTGAGCAGGATGGCAACATAACATCATACTGGCCTTCCTCACCCACCACCAACCCAGTGACTGTTTTCTTGGTCAAAATTGAGAAGAGAAACGATTGTTTTCTTTTAGTTTTCTCTGTACCTGTGACATGCGAGGCCTCGAAAGAGGATCCCGCCCTATGCATAAAGATGCAGCATGCAGCATGCAAAAGACCTCGTGTTCTGAATAGCGATTCCCCAACCGTGGATCAACCAGTGCCTCAATGGCATATTCTTCCAATAATGGGCGTGCCTGTTCCAGATAAAGATGCATATGTAAATCAAGAAGAATTAATCAAAGAACCTACACCTTGAGGAACTACAACAAAAGCTACAATAAATGGTTTGCTTTTCCTATTCGTACTTCAGGTCCTAAGGGATTAGTCAAGTTTCTGGACACGAGCATTTATTTGATAGATTACTAAGTATGCACTTAATAAAAAACACAACAGGCTAAGATACAAAAATAGAATCCCATAAAATCGTACCCATTCAGCAAGACACTGCTGGCCCTTGGGCCGGTTGAGATCCACTGCTTTTCTTCCTGTAACAAGTTCCACCAATACAACCCCAAAAGAGTAAACATCAGCTTTATCCGTGATTTGGCCACTTTGTGCGTACTCTGGAGCCAAATACCTAGAGTGTAGAAGAATGGCTTGTAAGATTCTGTAATTGCTTGGGGAATGTAGAACATAAAAACAACAGCTATCATGCTTACCCAAATGTTCCAATTACTCTTGTTTCCACACCTGTGTCTCCATCCGGCTGCCACCTTGCCAGGCCAAAATCACCAACCTTGCAAAACAAAAGTTTGAAGCAATATCACAACACTAAGCAATATTCCTACACACTGTCATGTAAAATAACCATTTCATGCACCTTAAAAAATAGCTAAAGAAACATCTCAATCTCGAACGGAACTACAATATTTGAGAAAAAAAATTACTATCCATATATTCTACGATGTAGTGTAGGAAAATAAACATTCACAACATTTTACTTGAAAATGGGAGGACCAAAAAGAGGCTCGATTGGAGTTGAAGGATGCAACAGCAAAGCTATGATAATTAACAATTTACATATGAACTTTTCTAAATTAGATAGGAGTAAATCGAATTGCCGTACCAGTGGTTCAAAATCATGGGTGATGAGGATGTTGTTTGGCCGCATGTCACGGTGGACAATGCAACCCACCCTGCATTCTTCATGAAGATATCGTAGGCCCCGAGCTGCTCCCACAGCAATTTTTTGGCGTGCAGACCATTCTAAAGGCTCTCGATTTCGTCCTGAAACAAATCCACGTCCTCATTAAATTAACAACCAGCGTTACTTGCCAAAACATTAGCATGCTAAAGTTAATTTTTATCAATATATTAAAAATTTGACAATTATGATGGTGTGATGACACTGCTAATAATTCTATTAATAGAGAATAAGTAGGTCTTGAAGACAATACAGCTGAAGATTTATTTTAAGTACGTTCGGACTTGACCGCACACAATTAAGTTTAGGAGTAGCGGAACAAAAAGTTGGTCATTATATGTCTGCAAAAGTTTATATGCTTTACACTTTTTAAATAAAGAAACTATTTACCAAATGAAATATTAGAAACAAGCTTTATGTTGTCAGTCCTAAATCCAAGTAAATTACCATATAGATGAGAATCCAGTGACCCATTGCATATGTATTCATAAACCAGCAACCTTCTTCTGTCCTCAATACAAAACCCAATCAGCATGACAACATTTCGGTGCTGAGCACAACTCAGAACTTCTACTTCTGAGCAAAATTCAAGATCTCCCTGAGAGCTAGCTAATTTGTGTTGCTTGACAGCAACTGCCTGACCATCTGGTAGTATACCTCTGTGAACAGATCCAAACCCTCCTTCTGCCAAGAAATTGGCTTGGGAAAATCCACCTGTAGCAATCTCCAGTTCGGCATAGCTAAACCACCTTGGAGGTTTTCCAAACACAGGTGCCTTGTGTTGACATATAGAACACAATGGAGGGGGGCCGGGAGGCGCACTTCTCGATAGGGAGATTGCTTCTCTAAGATTTCCACTGAACTCCATATCAGTTCGATAGTTCAGCACTCCAATTCCAGTTTCTCCATCAAGTTTCAAGAACTTCTCTTGCAAAGCTTTGGATGTTGATGCTTGAGGTTTATCAGTATGTCTCTTGGAACTTCCATCTATGTGAGAGGACTGACAATTAGAAGTTAGAAATTCAGCCATCCATGGTTGGAACCTTAAACTTGATGAAGACGAAGATAAATGATCACTGTCTGTGTCTGAACTGGTATCATTAAGATCCTGGTTTTGTTTAATGACTAATGAACCATCTTTCTTAAGATCTCCATTCATCTCTGAGATGAAGAATGGTGAAGTTCCTGGATCTGAGCTTGACACAGAAGATGTTCCAGCTTCAGTGGCTGTAAATGGTGTCCCTAGCTCTGGACTACTAGTTGGAGTCACAACCGGCCCTCGAATAGAATTTAAAGAATCTTTCTTCTTTTTCGAATGTTTTTCAGATGCTTCATCTTGCTCAGAAGGTAATGGACAGGCTACTTCAGGTTGTTTCTGAGGTGATCCAACCAAATTTAAACGGAGAACTTTTGGTTGGGACCGCTTCATCACCACAATGTTGCACTGCAGCTCTTCCATGCATCGTTTTTCCTCGTGTTTGAGCTGTCTGTTGAAATAACTAGTCAGTTAAGATAGACCAAAGATACATAATTAAAAAGGCAAGAATGTAAATTCTAAATTAGGAAATCAAAAGACAAGACCTCATTTCCCTCACAATGTTATGCATATGAATTGCATTTGAATGTGAAAAAGATAGGGAAATAAAATATACTTGTCTAGTACAACCCAACTGGCTTGAGCTCTTTTGGCCTCTGCAGCCACCGCACCACAAGGCGATCCAGAAACAATTTTTATCCTGACATTTATCTGCAAAAGAGAATCAGGATGAGAAACATGGAAGAAACGGATGGAGAAGAATCTTTGAACCAGAGAAAATAGAAAATATATAAAGCAATTACCTTATTTGGGTTATAAACATCATGAAGTTGAAGGATCATTTGGGAGCAAGAATCTGTAATGTCACCCTTCAGCTCTGAATTAGCTCCTGAATGAGATTTCTTGTGACCACTGGCACAGTCCCCTGCAAATCTTGGGAAAACCCATAGTTTTCGTCCTGAAGAATTTTGGTAAATTAAATGTCAGTTAGCATTTATCTACAGGTCAGCAAAGTTGGAAAATGGAGAAGGCGTCAGCAGGATGTTCAGAACTTGGAAACCAAAGTTTATCATCTTGAGAATGGGTTTTTCTAAAACCTTAATTATAATTCCAGTAACAAAATGAATGACAGAGATGCCTAGTGGTTTTATAAAAACCCAAAAATATTCCAAGGCAGAAAGCAAGATCTGGAAGCTGGTCAATGTCAAAAACATTTTTCCTTTCCCAAAAGTACACTATAATTAGTGTAAAGGATGATCCAAGGATCACATGTTCGTCATAAACTCAAATAAATACTGGGATAGGCATATAAATCCAGCCCCAACAATCCAAGAAACAGAAGAAAAGAAAAAAGATCAAGCATATTCCTCGTCATTAAAGTAACATATTCAGCCAGCACTAACTCAATGAAACTGATCCAATGGTGGCAACACTGACCAGCAGGTTGGAAATGTAAACTATAGTTATCCAAACAACCAAACATCAGACCAGAAAAAGTACAAGGAAATTAACCCCTTCAGAAAGTTGGAATGAAGGAATGAAAGGAAAGCGATCAATTACATTAAAAGTCAAAATTGGAAGTTGAAAAAAGTATATTCCAATAAAAGGCATTAACTTCTATATAACACTAGCAGTTAATTGATATTTGTCAAGAAAAGGCGCATAAATCAACAAGAGGCGCATGGATAAGATACCGGAACTTGGCGAAGGGACAACCACAAGCAAAGTGATGCAATCCCCAGGTTGAACAACATGCGTCAAGGCCCAGACAAGAGCAGTCTTGGGAATATCCTTCGATGCCTTAACCGCAACGACGACCTTCGCTTCGACATCGGAGCCCTTCTCCTGCTTCCCTCGCTTCTGTTCTTGACTCATGGACGCCACAAATTCAACCAAACCTTCTTCTTCAACAGATCCAATTCTTAAAACCCATCAAACCCATTTCAATATAGTGGCTGGAGCACATGTCTAAAGTGACGCAAACAAAAATACCTGCATTATTACTCTGCCCCCACCATGTTGGACGCCAAGACATGTACAACCGACATGCTCACCGTTCCACTAAGAACCTGCGGAGCCAACAATGACAAGACCCTTTTCACCGATTCACACCAATTCCTGAAACACTCTCTTCCCCCCTCACTTTTCCTGCGCTTATGCAGTGAAAATCTTGGAATTAATATTCCCAAAATGGTAACGACGTTATTGGATCTAATTACCCCTTCGACTCATAAAGCAAGACGCCTCAGTTTCTCCTCAACGAAAACCTCAAAAGTAAGAGGATTTTCGAATACTGTTATGCAAAACAATACAAAAGGCAAAACGACACAACCGCGAAAGTAGAGCTCTACTGTTACCCCTCAAATCAATGAGTCAAAACTGGGAAAGAAACAGCTCCCAAGGGTAAAGTGAGTTGTTAAAACTTGGATCCACCCCAGAGATGGGCTTTTTCTCCACGGAAACGAAATCGAGAGAACAATGGCCAAAGGATTCTACTACTCAATTCAGCACCACTGCTCTATGCCAAACCAAAAACAATCAAATCGCGGAAATGACCAGAGAGATGCAGAGGCCGTATATGACAGTGAATCTCTGTTGAAACGCTCGACTATCTCAATTTAAGCCGAGTTTGAAGCCCCACCAAGTGCTAGCCTGCACAGTCCAGATTAAAAAGTTTTTGTCAGCATCGGAACCAGCAGATTGAAGACAAACGCTCTGTTTGGTCGCAGAGAAACTGTAAGAAAATCTAAGAAGAAAATACAACATATCAACTCATTGTGATTCCTGTTCTGTACACCCCCACCCCCCGACTAATCTTGTCACCATTCGAGTCACATGTTTCAGGAACCTAACAAAACTACAGCCTAGGATCCAAACACATATATTTTCCGGACAACCAAACACACGCCAACAAAAGAAAAGAAAAAAAAAAGGGATTCAGCCAAGCGCTCACATACAATGATACACACACACACACACACACATATACATTTACTAGCTAAGCCTTCAAAATTTCCACTCAAATAAAAAAAAAATTAAAAAAACAAAAACAGAAACCAATAAAGACGAACGAGGTAGATTCAACAACACAACAGGACCATTTACAGCAGCAGACCACTTGACTCCCGTGAAGAGCACAAAAACAAAACGAGAGATTCAAAAATAGAACAACAAGCTTCTCCATATATCTAAAAGAACAAACGCAACGAGTGAGAGTGAGTGAGAGAGAGAGAGAGAGAGAGAGAGAGAGTACTGTTTTCTTCTCCTTTCTTCTTCTTTCACATCCGCGCAGATCACAACACCAATCACGTACAAAACGGAAATGAATTTAAAAAAACTAGAGAGAGAGAGAGAGAGAGCGCCAAAGCGAGAAAGACAGAAATGCGAAATTACGAGCTTAAGGAAAAAATACAGTGTGCGATGAAGTAATTATTGCGACTCCATGCACATACGGACATGTGCACCTCTCGTCTGTGTCTGCTCAGAGAGTCACACCCAATCTTGCTTCGTGGATTTGGCTGTGGGTGACCGTCGACTGCTCTGATTTATAAATGCCTCTGGTTTTTCGTTTTATTTCGGATCTGACCCTTCCGAGCTAAACACACTCGGTCTTTTTGGGTTTTTTGGCTGCTTGAGACGGCGTCGTTTATGTGGCGGGTTTTTGAGATTTGAAAATTATTGCGGAAAAGGTTAAGTTTGGCTGCTACGCTTTGTCCTTGCTTAACATAGGCGGCGCGCAAAATTGATGAACAGATCAGATCTGTTGGTGGTGCGGGCCCCTGCTGGATTTTTTTGGTTCAAATTAAAGGGTGATTTTTAAAAGGGCAAAGCGATGAGAATCTGAGGCTGCCACTCTATTGCCACTGATGTGCCTTCACATGATCGGATGCTTCTTTCTGGTATAGGGCTCAACTTAAAACTCCTATGGAGAATAAATTTAAAATAAATGAAAGTCTCAACTAAAACTTGCCTACATGGTTTCAAACTTTTAAACTATGCCTTTTTTAAAGTAGAGATTTATTGAACCAATTGATATGGGGAAGGTAGGTATAGTTAATGTCCAATGAAACTTGATAAAAAAAGTGTAGATTCAAACTTCAAACAAAAATATTATAGCACACATCTAGCCTCGATCGATAGTGCCTGAAAGGTAAAGAGAAAAGAAAGGTTAAAGTAATGTGCCGGTATTTGAGCGGGAGGTCACTTCAATGCCTAAAAGGCCTGTAAAATTGGTCTCAAATAAATTCTAGGTAACTTTGAAAAAGAAACTAAGTGAAAGAGTAAAAGTATTTAGTTTAAAGAATGAGTGTTATCCAATTCATTTCCTTTTAAGGAGTGCTTCCAATGCACCATCATTGGAGAAGAAGCTCAGGACTAACATAATTTGATTTTGTGTCCTTCACTCTATTAGCTTAAGACGCTTCCTTAATTATCTTATTGTAATGAAATGTTAATAAGCTAGATGATAAGGGTTAGGATACTATGGATGCAACTTATTTTTATGCCCTCATGTTCATGTACCCACTTTTCTATGTTAAATCAGGTCTGGTTGACCTAATTGAGTTAGGTCTAGTCAGGCAAGACCAACTTAAGTTGTGTTGGCCTACTATAGATCATATTCGACCAACTTGTTGGCTTCGTTGCCAATTAACCTAACATAAGGTTGTATCGATGTTGGGCCGGTATAATAACTAGAATAGGCTTACTCACAAGAGATCCATTATATGTTACGACAAAAGGTAATGTAATAAGTTACATGTACTATTGAAATGGAAAAAGGAAATAATTGCACGATTGCAAAATTGGAATCATGGCTGATTAAAGCCAAATCAAACGGCTGATAACAAATGAAAAATGGACCCCCATCTGTAGTGAATTCTACACTAGTCTATTTTCCATTTCAGAAGAGACAAGGCACACACGTTGCTCAAGGATGAAAAACTGCACTCACTGTCCATTTGCCACGTGTATTTTCTTCACAGCACACAAAAAGAGAAATCTCCCACAATCGTAAATAACTCCTAAAACTTGCCCGTTTCCCCAAACCCCTCTGATCCACACAATTCAATGTGTTTTTTTTGAACTTCACCATAAATGCCAAAGCGTGAACTTAACCACACGCTCACGTTAGCATTCATGAATCATGACCAGCCCCTAACCACAGTTTAACAGTACCCCAAACCACGTCCCAAACGTGGGACCCACTCGCCGTTACACATCGCCGTCAGGGTTAGCCTACTTATCCTCAGGCCTCACTACACAGTACACACCACCCCTCTCAGCTGTCAGGCTCGAACCATTTCCCGAGGCAAACGTTGCATCTGGTATTTCACGGCGCACCTTCTTATCATATCACACCGCCAACTGTCACCCTAGCCCTTGATTGAACCTCTCCTGCATGAGACGGTGACCCGACGACGGCGTTTCGGCGGCTGACGTCCTCTGTTTTGACAGCCACGTATCAGGGATCTTGTCTGAAGTTCTCACAGCTTCGAACCTGCGAAACATTTGATTAATCCTTACTGTTCCGCGGGAATGCATTATTAAATTAATCTAATACGTGGATCTTTTACTACGTAAATTGTCTTTTTGTCTTATGTGATTAGAGGGTTAATTAGTTGGTTATCGTACAAGACAAAAGCATGCATTGGAACATGTTAGTTGAAGTATTCTTCTCAATTATTAATATACACTATTCAATCGGCTACAAAATATCAACATGACAAAAAGGAAGAACAAACAGAAATGACATTTAATATAATAAAATGCACGGTTGGTGTGTGTTAGTTTTTCTAATCAAGAATTAATTGGGACGTGGTGGAACTAAGTTTTGAGTCCCTTTCAGATTTATAATTTAAAAAAGCGCAATTTAAAAAACACAATTAAGCTTTTAATAAAATTATAAGGAAAACCTTTAGAAAGCCCTCATGAACTTTCAGTCGTTTTGACCTATCCTTTGAATTTTCAAAACTCTCACTTAGGCTCTCTGATTCTCTGAACTTTGATTTTCTCTCATTTTGAACCTTTTTAACTTTTTATACCCATTTTACCCTCAACCAAAACTACGTCGTTTTGAACTAAAAAAATACATCATTTTGGGCTTCAAAACTACATTACCATCCAACCCAAAACGACGTCATTTTGAGCATAATATTAAAAAATAAATAAATAAAAGAAAATCGGGGGTGGCTGAGCCACCTCTGGCCAGTCTGGAGGTGGCCGGACCACCCCCTTGGCCATGGGGGTGGTCTGGCCACCCCCAAAATGCCAAAAAAATAATAAAAAAAAAAAAAAAAAAAAAAAAAAAGGGAGGGGGGGGATCGGGTGCATTTGGGGGTGGTCCGGCCACCCCCAAGAGTACCCAATCCCCTTTCTTTTTTTTCTGGCCAAAGGGGTGGCCGGACCACACACTTGGCCATGAACCACCCTCAGATCAGCCAGGGGGTGGCTCCAGCGACCCCCTTGGCCAAAAATGGGGTGGTCTGGCCACCCCATTTTGGCCAAGAGCCACCCCCAATTTCGTTTTTTTTTTTTTTTTTTTAAATTTTATTTATTTTGCTTTTCTTTAAAAAAAAAAAAAAAAATTAATGTCTAAAATGACGTCGTTTTAAGCGGGATAGGTGTTGTAGTTTTAGGACACAAAACGACGTAGTTTTGGGGGAGTGTAAAATGGGTATAAAAAATCAAATTGTTTGACTTTAACGTTAAAAGGGTCCAAAGTGAGAGAAAACCAAAGTTCGGGGAGTCTAAGTGAGAGTTTTGAAAATTCAGGAGGTATGTCAAAACGCCTGGAAGTTTAGGAGGGCTTTCTGAAGTTTCCCCAAATTATAATTTAGCCTTTTAAAATTGCCGGTGTTTTCAAAATAATGCTAAGCGTCAATAAGTTTTTTATATTTGACACATATTTTCTTATAAATTGAATAAATCAATTATTAGATTTGTAGAGTTCACCATTTTTTTTGAAAGGGAAAATCATTTCAATCTCATTAATAAAAAAGATCGCAAACATATAGCTCTTACATCACAAGAGCACAAAGCCCAAAGCTCAAAGAATGCAAATCATAGCCAAAGTTATAAAGTTATAACATCATAGACACATACATAACATTCTATCATTTAAAATCTATCTATGACAACTTTCGCTAACTTATGACTAATCTTCAAATGAAATAACAGATCTGCTCTAGGCAGACACAATTCAATGCATAGGTAGAGCTTATTCCTTAGTCCACAACTAAGGGTCTGGACTAACAACAAATACCCCATAGATCAACAAGAGAACAAGACCTTATTACAAGCAAATAAAACAAGAACAAAAACTACAGGGAAAACCAAAACAGAAACAAAACAAGGAAACAAAAAACAAAACTAATAATCAAGAGTAGAACCGGAGTGGGAGTGGCGGCCAAGCCCGAGAGAATCAAGATCAAGCTTGAGGCAAACTAGATCAGTGTGGGGTTCACCATTGACTTATGTATGATCTATATAAGTTTACAAATTTAATAGTTTATTCGTAAGATGAAATTTGTAAAAAAAAAATAAAAAATAAAAAATAAAAAAAAATTGAGCCATAATATTTATCTTTTAAGAAATACTGGGACTTTTTATTTACGAAATCACAGCAATAAAAAGGCTCTTCCTTTCTTAAAAGCGTATCTTACTACAGTTATTAGCACGCATTTCAAGTATGTAATGCATAATTGGGTGATAAACAAATAAATTTTAGGTGATTAAATTGAGGATACCAATAAAAGATGTGCCATGCACGTCCGAAAAGAGGGAAAAGAGGGACAAGGGCCCTCAATTTCATAAGCTAGCTAGGCACGAAAAACTTTATTAAATTCAGAGCTAAATTACAGATTCTAAACACGAGGGTGTGATTAATTAGTTTTTTTTTTTTTTTAATTAAAAAAACCCTAGCTCTAGCTAGAAGGAAATCTAGCTAATAGACAAACATACACAAACGACGTTGTTTGTTGACTTGGGGGGGAGGGGGAAAAGAACAAAGAGAGAGCTGTTCGTGACTGAGCAGCGAATTAATGTGGTAAATTGTGGTAGCGTAAGCAAGGGTTAACCCGACAATCCACGTCTCTTTCCTGCTTAATTAACAGCATTATCTCATGTCGAATTTATAAACAGTGACACATAATAAATAATGGTTCCCAAGCTCAACGGCCTTTAATATCTGTGTTTGTTTATTTTATTCTAATCATTTGATTTTGCGTAAACATCATACATGCCTAAATTAACGAGCCTTTTCAATGACAAAAATAACGTAAATTTGGTGAAACTGCCCAACTTGTCTCAATTTTTGATATCACCTATAAATTTAATACGAAATTAATGAGTTAAAGTTGAGAGGTCTGTAATCTGTTTATTAAATGGGATTATGTTAAGATTTACCTATATAATCTTATATCATGTCTCAGCACGATTTGAATAACAATTTTTGATATAACTCGCAAATCTAATATGAACCCAACACTAAATTATTAAGTTAAGATTGAAAGGTTTGACCTATTTAATTTTATACACATGATTCAGCTAGGGTTGGCAAAGTGGTTCACGTGTCGGGTTCGTGTTAAACCGGTTAACTCGCCAATCTGTTTATGCCAACCCAAACACAACACGTTTATTAAACAGGTCATAAACGAGTGACCTGTTTAATCAAAACCCTAACTATAAAACTATATGTCGTATTCGTGTCGAGTTCATAGGTTACGGGTTAAATTGTCAACCCTCAATTAAGTTAAACTTAAAATTTACTTTAAAAATTTTTAAAAATAAATAAATTATATAAACTCCTCAACCTGCGAACCCATTTATATCAAACTCGAACACGACACGTTTATTAAACAAGTGACCCGTTTATGACTTGAACCCTTTTAAACTAAACTCTAACCCTAAAATTACGTGTCATGTTCGTGTTGAGTTCGTAAATTATAGGTTAAATTAACATCCCAACTTCAATATAACCTAAATTTGACACGTGAACACAATTGTCACCCTAGGTAGAACTAGCTCCATCCCACAAGCCATAAGCTAGTTTTTCAAAAAAATTAAAAACTCTTCAAATATATATATATATATATATATATGAAATAAACCCTACAATATTAATTTTCTTCATCTCAAATATATACATTTAAAAAAAAAAATGTTTTTCCCTTCACAATAAAATTATTTGAATTATATACGTTAGGGCATTGTTGGTGGGGCCAAGAAGCAAGTATTTTTTTTGGCAAGTAGGGGATATATATAATATTAAAATTAAATAAGGGTTACCAAAACCATACTCTAGAGTCTTGATTTTGATGACACACATGGTCACCACCAAAAAAAAAGATATTGATTGATAGATACAACATACATAATAGTAATAGTAATAGTAGGATACATAATTGGTCCTGGTGGGTCTTTTTTGTTTCGTTTGCCTCATTAAATGCAGATGGGCCTTCCTTGTCCCTAAAGCCACAGGCCTACAGCTAAGAGTGGCCAATTAGTACGAAACCTCTGACATGCCCATTGGAACAACTTGGGAACTCCTACCTTTAATTAACGCATTATTTCTTTTTTCTCCCCCTAAGGTTGTTTTTTTTTTTTTTTTTTTTTTTGTGTGAGTATCCTCCTAAGGTTCTAACTTACAACCAAACAAGGCGCATATATGACATATATACCGCTTGCAAATTAAGTTTGTAGGTGACAGCCACTCACAAGCGTAACCCTATTTTAATTTAAGGAGAAACTTCACTAAGGACCTCCAAATTTTTACCCGTTTTGAAATACCCCCCTTGAACTTCAAAATCTCTCAATTTGATCCCCTGAACTTTCAATTGCTCTCAATTTGGACCCTTCCGTTAATTTTAGCCGTTACAAATTCAAAAAAAGACCAAAATATCCCTGATTTATGTTTTTTTAAAAATAAAAAAACGTTTTAGAAGTTGGAATTTTATACAAAATCAGGGGTATAAACGTCATGTGACGTTTAAAATCTGACGGAGGGGTCCAAATGGAAAGCAATTGAAAGTTCAGGGGACTAAATTGAGAGATTTTGAAGTTCAGAGAGGGTATTTCAAAACGGGTGAAAGTTTGGGGGTCCTTAGTGAAGTTTCCCCTTAATTTAATTTAATTGATTATGACATGTTTTTGCATTGGACCATGGAATGTGGTTGTCGTTTCAAGGTCGTTGGCGGCGTCTCCACTCTTCTTCTTGTTTTTTTTTTTTTAAATAAAATTGATAGGTCGGAGAAATCTATTTTATTTGAGTGTGACCAAGGTAACACATGCCTATTAGGGTATCCTCTACTAATGATTGTGAAAGCAATGCTGCTGATGAAGATGATTTCATTCACAATTTTATCTTTTCACATGTTCTAGGATTTAACTTGATGTTGCCTCTTTTATGGGAATCTGCTCATTCTCGACACATATAACACTAGTATGCTGTCCAAGTAGACTTGTTTTCCTTGATTTAGAAGATTAATTTGACAGTTAAAGTCCCATGAAATAGCTTTGGGAGCAAGGGTGGAATCGAAATTTGCTTGCAAGAGTCCGAATCTAGATAAATAAAATATAAATACAAAAACTAGTAAAGTAGAAAGCTAAATCATCTAGCCATTTCGGCGGTTAAAAGACCTTCGAACCGTGCCTAAGAGAATTATTCTTTTAAAGATAATTTAGGAAGGTTTGTCAGCCTGATTTTTTGAAAGCCAACTTTAATGTAGTTGTTAAAGTTTGAACTCATGATTTAGGGCATGTTTAAGATTGCGTTTGAGGGGTTTAAAAATGCTTTTAACACTAAAAAAATTCGTTTGAAAAAAAAAAAAAAAAAAAAGTACTCATTTGGTAAAATTAATTAAAAGCGTTTTTAAGGGTCTAAAAAGCCTAAAAATTATCAAAAAAACAACTTGACAAAAGCTTGAAAAATGAAGTTTTTGCCCAAAAACTCTTTTTGACTTAAAAACTCTATTTTTCAAACGCAATCTCAAACATGCTCTTAGTATCAAATCACCATTTATCCTAAAAGCTTAAACTTATAAAAAAAGATTAATTTAATTATATAATTAATACTTTAATACTCTCCCTTATGTGTAGGCTCAAAGTAACTACCCTGTTTCTTGTTTTTTATTTTTTCTCCGAGTAGGTTAAAAAACAAAATAAATAAATTGTTTCATAAACAGTTCACAAGGGTGTAAATGAGCCGAGTTTGAGTGAGTTTTCCTTATTTGGGCTCAGCTCGTTTAAATTTTACTCGGGCTCGAGTTCGAGCCGAGCTTAAGGACGAGCCAAAAAATTGAGCCCGAGCTCAAGCTTATAATAAGTTGAGCTGAGAGCTGGCTCTTATATTTAATTTATTTTTTTTTATTATAAATTTAAACTTCAAGTACTTTTAAACGGCTCAAGAAGTCAGCTTGCATATGAGCATTTGCTTAGCCTGACTAGCTAAGTATGGAGCCTGAGTTAAGACATCAAAACACTTACTTTCGAAGAGAGATGATATGCATCATTTTATAATACAATGATCCTATTAGGAAAAAAAAATCATCTATATTTAATATTAATATGTACAATTATGTGAACAACTACTAATTCGAGCCTTATACGAGCTGCTCATGATCTTAACCGAGTCAAGCCGAGCTTGCTTCGTTTAATATTCGAACCAATATTTATGTTCACGAAATGTCTAATTTAATAATTGAGTCGAGTACAAACCGAGCTTATATGAGCCGATCTCGAGCTCAATAGCTTGCTTGTTTAACACCCCTATTCACTAGTACTATAGTACTATCATGTATTAATAATATAAAAAGCAAAAGATCTTTTCCATGAAAAAAAAAAAAAAAAAACGAATATGGACAGTCCAAAGACAAGAATTCCCCATGATTATCATTTCCTCATCATAATACTTTGGATGGAAGCCACTTGATCCAATTCTAGTCCATCCAAACATACATGCCACCATTTATCGTACCATTATGTAGTTTGCCTAATCTGAAGAATTATAAAAATATAAATTATAAATAAATAAAAGTGGTTGGCCACCCTATCTAATTAAGCATATAGGCGCAATGGTATTATCCATTCCTTTTACAAAAATAGAGTTATTCTTTTATGTACATATGCACCTAAATATATAAGTTTTTTTTTTAAAATTTTCTTTTTCGCTTATATGATTGAGCAAGACAGACAAATAAATAAATAGACAGATAAATGACAACGTAATAATGCCAATTTGAGGTAATGTTTGTGAGTCTAGTAGAGACAAAATCATTATGTTTTGTTCAAACACACCTTATTTATTTAGTTATTATTGGAAGTTGGTTTGCAGATTTAGGATCATAATTACAAATTGGAAGGGTAGACTTTAGCCTTTAATTGATTATTATTTGTTGGGAGACTTTGATTATGTGCAACTCTTAATCCTGGATTCTTTCTAGCTTGTTGGTTTTGTATGTTATATTTTCATGGGCCTCAACTAGTATTGAAACCTTTGGGCTCAGCCCATATTGTACAGCCCAAGGAGGGAAAAGCAACAACTTTCGTCTATTCCCCACCCACCAACACTTTAGCATAAACTTAGGACTAAGATAACCAAATTCCTTAGTTTTTGGGCCAGGTTCTAAGCCCAAATTGGATCCAACACGTCCTCACAAATGCCGTGCAACATATCAAGATGACACATCATTTGGGTAGCAAATTTTATATTATTTTTTTTGAAAAGTATAGCATTTCTCTCTCTCTATCAGCAAGTTTCTCTCTCTTATAACATGGGTCGGAGGAAAGTTTTCTAATTTAGCATATAAAATTATCGTGTGTCTTTTACCATACGAGAAACACATGTCTTTTTAATTAACATGTAACAAACATGTAATTTTTTTAGTAAAATTATTAAAAAAGCATTTACTTCTTGTATGTTTAACAGATTTATAAACTAGCCGAGTTGATTGACATTTCTATCCAAGATAAAGATTTCATTGCAATAAAAGAAATGTACAAAGAAGTTCCAAGTTAATATAATGAAAATTCAAAAACAACAAAAGTATCCTACAATCATCCCAACTTTAGTTAATGTACGTACTTTATGGGTAAAAAAAAAATATATTGAGAATGCCAATAAAATCTTGACACATGGAAAGACAATTATACTAAAAGTTTTAGTAATTAATGTAAGGAAACGTCACATTTACATTAATTACTAATTTTGTTCCAATTATTCATACCAGCCACTTTGTTGTTGTGACTGTTTTCATAACTCCACTCTCCTTATCAAAAAAAAAAAAAAAAAAAAACTCCACTCTCACTCATTTATTTTTTATTTTAAAAAAAACCCCACTTCCCACGCTCTTACTCATTCAATGACAAGTCTATATTTCGATAAGTTTCAACTCATATATACTTGAACGGAAAGCAACCAAACAAGAAGAGTCACCCTTCACATTACCCTTCATATTGATCATTCTCCTGCTCAAATAGAAACAGAACACTAATAACATTCTTGTAAATCTTATTTTCTTAATGTTTTTTAAATCAATGGAAACTCAAGAGAATCAAAAGTGATGCTATCCTAAATCTAGGGTATATAGTACTTTTACTTTCCTTACCATTATTTTAATACTAAAAAAATGCTTCCTCTTTTTTTATTTTTCCTCTTTGTTTCTCCTATCATTTGTTTGAATGATTATTTAAATGGATTTTTTTTTCTTCTCTTTTTCCTATCATTCATTTGAAACAATATTTATATGGCATAGGAAAAAATAAAATAAAAGAAGTTATTGTCAAATTTATTTAAATAAAAAAAGGAAAAAATAACTTAATTTCTTAATTTTTTTTTAAATTTTTTGTTAAGTAAGAGAACTGCTATTAATGCTCTTCTGCAAGAACATGGGAGCCGTGGATAATAATAATAATGTAGTTTTGTGAATGAAATAAAAGAAGCAACCAAATACAAAAGCATAGGAGTCAATACCCACTATGTCAGGGGGGTCAAATAGAGACAAATAAACTTGACCCGCGATGCGCCCTTGTTTTTAAGGGTGAAATTTAAAACCGCTTAACCGCAACCCCTAACCGCTAACCGCTATAACCGTTAACTGATAACCGCCTAACCGCTTTGAAAGCGGTTAGTAAAAACCGCTAACCGCCTAAGTGGTTAGTGGGTTTTGGAAATCCGCTAACTATTAACCGCTACCCGCTAACCGCTTTTTTTTAAATATAATATATATATAATAAATAACAATAAGTCATGAGTTTATGAACATTTTTTGGTTGATTGAAATGGGCGCTTTAAGTTCAACCATGTTGATTTTTTTGGTTGCTTGTGAGTTTATGACCTTGTTTGGGAGTTTATGAACTTGTTTGAGTTTATGTATAAGACTACAAGTAAAGTGATGATTTTGTTGTAATTTTATTTGTATATTATATGATGTGTAGATTTGTAGAAGGTGGCCAACAAGATTTTGGTATATAGCAATTTTTAATGCTAAAATGGCCATGGAAAGGGAAAAAAAAAATGTTTAAAATGAGAAAAAAAAATGTTTAAAGTGAGCCCAAAACCGGCCCAAACCCGGTCCAAAATCGGTCCAAAGAAAAAAGCCCAAAAAAAGCGGTTAGAAAAAAAGCGGTTATTCCAAAGCGGTTAACCGCTAACCGGGCGGTTAACCGCTACCCGGTTAGCGGAGGCGGTTAGTAAATTTTACTAACCGCCTAGGCGGTTGCGGTTAGCGGTTTTAGCCACTAACCGCTAACCGTAATCGTTATTTTCACTCCCCTACGAGCGGAGCTTTCCATTATCACAATTAGGCAATTAGCACCCGCCATCTCTTCGTTTGTTCACTTCCCCATCATCCGCCATATGAGTCCTCGCTTATGGGGTTGCCAAAATTTTGCCTTAGTGTCTAACATATATTAAAAAAAAAAAAAAAAAAAAATTGTTATTTTTTTTTTGTTAGTTAAATTTATATAAGTTAATTAGTTTTTGATGCCTCAAAACTATTTTTTTTTATTCAAAACTAAAACCTAGGGGTGAAAGGTTAGCCATTTAGGGATGGTATCACCAAAAAAGGATTCGATCATCCTAAATTTGGAGTTAATGCCTCAAATTTGGTGATAATACCTCAAATTTGGTGCTAATACCTCAAATTTGGATTCCCCTTTAATATCTCTCTTTTTCAATTTTTTTTTATAAAAAAAATCAAAAGGTCTGATGCTTGGCTGCTTCAATTTGGCAGCCGTCATCCGCCATGACTTTGTCCTATTTTCTTGGATCGAGATTCTTTCATACTTTTTTAAATATAAGATTCTATATTTTAAAATTTGAACCATCGGTTTTATTTAACTGTTTAAATAAATACAGAAGTTTGTATGTTATAAAATTGGAACAGAAGTTTGTATGGACTGGAGAATATTCAGTTCATGGTTAGGATTTATTCTTAGAAATCCTAGAATCACAAATGAAACACATGTCCCACTAACAAAAAATAATAATAAAATATTATTTCATATTAACAAAAAATATAAAAAAAATAAAAAAATAAGGGGTGGTTGGCCACACCATCTTTTGCTGTATAGGGGTGGTCACACCCCATGGCCCTTTCTTTGGTGGGTCCGCCAATTCCCCATGTATTTCAAACTAAAAAAAAAAAAA
>NC_081547.1:9171475-9175421 GCF_901000735.1 Corylus avellana | reverse complement strand
AGATGGAGACGTGGATGAATAAAAATGCTTAAATAAAAAAGACCCTATAATGGGAAAATTTGTGCCAATTTTGTAAAGTTTATAGCATTATTCATCTTAACTATGATGATGTGATAGTAAAAATCGGTCATTTTTTAATTTAAGACTAATTATTACTACCACGTCATTAAGTTGTATAGTAATTATAGAATCTATTAAATAAAATTATTCACTATAAACACATGATTTGCTTGCTCTACACAAAGTCGCCAATATATATTTTTTGATTTTGAATTAATAGGTTACTTTCTTTCTTTCTTTTTGAATTAATAGGTTACTTTCTTTCTTTCTTTCTTTTTTCCTCATCGCTTTGCAAACTTAATATATATTCATTACAATCGATAAGATGTACAAGTTATAATAGAAAAATAAAAAATACATGTAAAAATTACTGATCGTTCAATAATATTTACATCAATATATGGTTAAGAATAGGCTAAATTTGAACAATGAATTTCTAAGAGATTGAATTCTGAGTATACGTGTAATTATGTAGTAAAAACAGGTGGCAGCAATAATGATCTTCGGCCCTTCACCGGAGTTGTCGTGTCGGGAAAATTACCCTCATTGTCTCCCAAATCCTCCACACAACCGTCTTGTCTTACATACACAGGGTACGTCACCAGGTGCACACCTTCCATGTCCACCACTTGTTCACCGCTGTAAATCCGCCACATTTGATCTCCGATGGAGCGCATCTTCTGCACACATTCCAGGCTTTGGGGCTCCGATCGGAACAAATCCTCGGCGCCTCCGGTGTGCTCGAACCACAGTGACATACGGTAGGCGTGAATATCACCGCCGCTCATCTTGTCATCGCCGTTTTTGGACTGGTAGCATCCTATTGCAATCTCGGTGTCGCGTTGGCCATCCATGGATCGTTGATTCACGTTTGCAGATCCTATCAGAATGTATAGGTCGTCCACTGAAACATAAATAGAGCAAAAGTCAACAAATACATTATTTGTCATTAATTATATGTTTGCCATTTTGCGGCTTTTTATGTACACAATCAAATATATGTATGTGACCTTCACAAACAAAGAACACTTGTATAATTCTCAAATTATTCAATACAAATACCAATCTAGAAATAACTAAAAAAAAAAAAAATTAAGGAGGGTAAAATTTTGATTTAAAAAATAATTATAGAAGTATTTTTAAAAAAATTAGGAAACATTTTGCCGCTTGGGGGACGGAAGCTCCACCCCCCCTTAGTGATTCCGCCACCGGTAAGTAGGGTTTCTATTTCTAATATTTCGAATACAAGCTAATGAAAGCTTCATCCCATGGCAGCAACAGAATTGTCCTACGACACTGAAATGGGGTAGAACATTTGAGTCTCACTTGTACGTTCTGACTGTCTGAATACTTGTTCAAACAAGTAGAGAGCTTTCACATATAGAATTACGTACTCTATTATAATGCAATAAGATTGTGCTATTGCACGAATTCCGTCCCTATCTCTTTCTAATTAGACTCCTTGTGCCTGATCCATAGTTTTTGGGGATTAGATCTCCAGCAATTTTTAAAAAAAAATTGTAGATTCTCAAATAATGTAATTTAAGCCGTTTTTAGACAACGAAACATTTGAAAAATGTTACCCATTAAAAATGTGGCATATTATTGAGATAACCAAAAAACAATTACCTCCCAAAAATGTTCATCTTCACTTTAATATAGACGTTCATTCTTGATAAGATCAAAAGACAAATTTTGGGTTAAAGTTTTTTTACAACATAAAAAGCAAAAACCTAAAGAAAATATACTCAATTCTCAATTTGAATATATCACATTTTTAATAGGTGACATTTTCAAGTATTTCGATGCTTAAAAACGACCAAAATTGCGTAATTTAAGAATCTACTATTTCTTTAAAATTGTAGAAGATCCTAATCCAGTTTTTGGAGATGATGTAATTTGTTATATACAATAATATAATATTGATTATGTACGGAGAAAGAAGATTGATAGCCATACCTATCATGATCTTGGAGTGCACATAAACCATGAACCTCCTATGCTTTTGAGCGTTCCAATATTGTGTCCCCGGGTGAGGAGAATGTGGAGGATGAAGGTGAGGAGAATGTGGAGGATGAAACTCCTCTTTACCCTCCTCTTCTCTATTTGCCAGGCAGAAGAAATTCAAGTAGTCTCTGGGGTGCCCCGGCTCTCCACTTTCTTTTATTGCTTCTGCGATCAACTTGTACATCATCGACATTGTTTCTCTTGTCCAATGCAGAATATCATGAACAACTTCACTCTCCGGCGCCCCTTCTGGCCACATTGGCATCACAATATAAACTGCAAACCTCTCCTTCGCTTTGATCTTGTTCACCACCTTGAGAGCAATCTCAATGGGGATCAAATTTCTGCACCCACAATGTTGATCCTTGTCCCACAAGCGACACCCACCAATGAAATATTGGTTCTCAATGTATATAAACCTCTCTGCTCGCCTTATTGCTTCTACATAGGCTTCATGGATGCTCTGCTCAACGGTCAACTTTTTGAACATTTGGGTAACCGACAAATGGTCGATTGATCGAAATACTTGAACTTTCCAATTCCTCTCGGAGGAAATACTGCTGAGAAGATTTGATAAGGTGGATGTGGGGACTAGCAAAGAAGGGTCAAATTGCTTTCTCCATCGTTGCTCGAAATTTGTCAAAACATCCCAAGCCGCCTCGCCGGTGATGCAGGCGTGAGCATCATGCCATGGCTCCCTTGGCCCGCCTCTGTCGAGGCTCGCTCCGGCAATACTTGTCTGGTAGAAATCATGGCAATGTGATTCTGTTTTGAGCGCGTGAAACACGGAATGTTTTTCTGTGTCGTAGCGGCCATCGCAGAGATCTAATCCGCCAACAAAGCTCGTGATTTCTCTTTTGCTGGGGCTAATGTTTGAGCGGGTGTCAACGGTTATGGTTTTCTGATGGTGGGAGAAGATTGGCGGGGATTTGGGGTGCGATCTCCGGCTCAATTTGCATACTACTTTGGTGTGTGAGAAGTAGGCAAAAGCATCTTCGTCATGGGTTCTCATTAGTCCTTCGTTCTTGATAACTGGAAGGGATGTTTCATCGTCCCAAACCATAATTCTTACTGCTACACCTTCCTCTGCTTTCTGCTTCAACAATTCACCAAGCTTTACTCCTCTTGCATGTGGAATTTCAGTTTCTGAATCCCGCACCTGCTTAAAAGCATGTTAGCTAGCCTCCTATAGGGAAAATTTGGGGTATACCGCCTTAAATTGTTTTTGTAATCATACTCTCAAAGTTTAAAAATTTACAATGTCGAGTTATCATATTTTAGCTATTTTAGTAGACTCTCATACGACTACCACACAATTATGATGATGTGTCAGTTAAAATCAACATTTAGATTAACAAAGACTTTAAAAAAAAAAAAAAAAAAAAAAAAAAATCAATAGTTGATATTCATGGGCACATAATCATAATTGTATAACAGTCACATGATAGTCTACTAAATATCATTTCTCCTTTTAATTACACCCGGGCTATAAACGTGTAAAATGTCCCTTATGCCCCTATACAATTATAAAAATATAAAATTATCTTAAATAATTACATTTTTTTAAAAAAAAAAAAGAAGCAAAATTCACGACGGTCAGGTAGGCAATATTGCAAATAATATATATATATATTAAACAAGCGTATTTTTGATATTTTAGCATCCTCTATTAGAATTTAACAAAACAATCCTAACGAAGGGGTAATATTGCAAAATTATAAACATAAGAACTTGTTATCGCAAATTTTTAAACTTTTAGGAGTAAATTACAAAAGTGCTTAAACATTGGGAGGGGTTTTCAATTCCCTGAAAATAAGAAAAAGTAGATGGGTTTTCAATATTTACCAGCACCAGCTTAGGATTGAAAGACCAGCCTGCA
>NC_081547.1:9167175-9171375 GCF_901000735.1 Corylus avellana | reverse complement strand
TTTTTATTTTATATTTTTTTATACAGTTTTAGTAAAGAAATAATGGATATTAAACTAAATAATTAAGGAGTGTATATGTTGCCTCCTCACTCCAAAACCTTGCTTCTCGAGCCTAAAATTTTGAACATTTCTCTTCCTTTGGAGGGACACAATCTTATTTGACTAGCTAGATTGAAACTACTTTATGGTATTTGAATTTTGATTAATATTATTTAATTAGTAAATTTTTATTTAACTACTATATACAATTAGATGACGTGACAGTAACAATCGGTATTCGTAAAAAAAAAGTGATGCTTCAAATAGATTTACTACCATTTCGTCCACTTGTATGAGAAGTATATTAAATATAATTATTCTTAAATTTTATTAAAAACACGTTGACTTTTGTTTTATATCTAAAAACTACTTAACCTGGCCTCTTATGTTTCATATAAGCATGCATGTACTTAATGCAGTCCAATCCATCACAGAAACAGATAAATTTGCAACTAATACTATCGAAATAATATCCTGGCCCCCCTTTGCAGCCCTAATTTCCTCATTTGAATAATAATAATAAAAAAAAATACTATCGAAATAATATGAAACAAATTACCTGAAGTGCATTTAGTTTTGTTAATTATGATAAGAACCCAATTGAGCCTTTTTGTACTCTAAAATTCTCGAACTCATAGCTTATAATAATCCATGTAGTTTTACGTAAATTCAAGAGAGCTAGGATGGAATATTTTATATCTCATATTTACTTATAAATATAATTAATTGCTTGAATGCCAACTTGTTAAATAGTAACCCAAATTGGTTCTCAATAATAATGTAAATGGAGGACGTAGCGGGACGGGCGGCAAATGTGCATATTCAATCTGTCTTTTTTTTTTTTTTTTTTTTCTAATTAAAAAGGTGGGAAGGGGCGACCAGTGTAGTTTCTCCTCTTGGGCGTTACCATCGGGGTTTCCATCCGCTGTGGAATGTCCGGTTTGAGCCATAGCTACTGCCTGGGAAGGCGAGCCTGTCACCACAACCCCACAAAGGTGTGAGCCAGTAGAGCCTCTTCAAAGTAGCATCTGGTTCACGCATCTACTACCGCAAGCGGATTCGAACACGCGACCACTAGGATGAAAGGAATTCTTCTACCAACTCAACTACCACCCTTGTGGTCAATCTGTCTTGAATGAAGATAGTGTTTTTGCTGAAGCTAAAAACAAACTTGTATTTTCCTGAAAAATACCAAATACTTAACCAAATTGTCCGTTATTGTCTCCAAAAGTATTTGGGCAATTTTTTAAAGATGCAAGATATTTGATTAAAGAACTCAATTTTATATATATATATATATATATATATATATGTTCAAGTAATTTTCCCACTTGTTTTGATCATTTTCTAATTTGTCATTTTGTCGGAAATTAAGGAAAAGTTTATATATAATTAAACGAAGATGTGGAGAAGAAGCAAAAGTTCATAATTTTAGTTCAAGAAGAAGGAGAAAACTTTTGTTTTGTTTCAAAATGAAGGCCTCTAGGGCAAGGCAAAGGAAGAAATGCGTAAACGCTAGTGCATGCAAGTTGATATATATATATATATATATATATATATATATATAAAACTACAAAGAGCCGCCGTATATATACAAGTGGTCTATAACTTATAAGAGATTTAAGCATAAACGTAATCAAAACGTATACACCTCGATCTAACTATAAATGTTGATTATTTGTATTGTACGAATTCTTTATAGAGAAATTTTCTTTTTATATTTTCTCTTAATCCAATGGTTAGTTAGAGAAAAAGATATACAGAGATGTACATATAACATGTCTCTTCTTTATATGATTCTAAAAAGATTTCACTCTTAAAATCCACCTGCGGTGCACGTAAGCCTATTCTGTCAAAAAAGAAGAAATTTTTTAGCGGATGGGTTACATTAACAATTTCAAAAACTTTGTTGGTGTACATTATCAATTTTTAACCATCGGAGATAAAATCAAAAAAGTAGTATAATTTCAGGGAGTAAAGTGTAATTTTCTTTTTTCTTTTTCCCAAAAATTAGCTCCATCAATTATCTTCAAATTTTAAACGTCTTTTTTTTTTTCTTTTTTTTTTTTTTAAATGAGAAATTACACTTTACCCCTCAAAGTTGTACTCTTTTTTTATTTCTCACCATCAGACCTCCTTGATTGGAAGAAGCAATGCCTTTGAGAGAATGATTCTACCACCTTGGCAAGAACTAGACACCCCACTATAGAAAGACTTTCATACAGATCTTTCTTATGGCTATTAGTTGAATGGTTTACAAAAACATAGATCCAGAGGAGAAACAACTACAGAAACTGTCCTTAGAAATGCATAAATGGCTACAAAATATATTTTCCTTCAGATGAACTCTTGCTTTGGTCTGAAGAACTAGGTTGCTTGTTTGGCTTGAGCTCCCCTCCCTTAGAAGGGATTCCCATGCATTAAAAAACTTCTAGTAGGCTAAATTGGCTTCTTCTTCAGAAACTAAAGAAGGGATGTCTTCAAGAGCTAATAGTTTAGAATAACCAAGGGAAAGCAAAGAATTAATCCAAGAAAATGTCAATTTGCTAAGGAAACGGGCCTGACCTAGTAAAAGTCTGCATGTAACGCCTCAAAAATTAATTAATTAGTAATTAGCTTCACGGTTCGTCTCTCAGCCTTATTCCACGAGGAACAAGACTTAGGAATCTTTACTCCTCGAAAAGATAGGATACTAAGCAACGGAAACATCAAGATTCTATAACATTAATGATTACAAACAGAGCATCTACCAAGGAACATCAAAATAGCTGAAATTACACTATACAAGTCATCTTTACAAGGGATCTATGCTATACCTTAATATGTAAGTATGCATAAAAGCTCTTAAGTTTATAACATCAATCAAAAGTACTAATTACCATGAGCACCCGCCGAATCTCACAATAAGTCCTCAAGCATTACTCGGATCAAGTCCTCCATCTTCTGCTAAACTATCTATAACCGTATAGTTATACATATGGAGAAAAAATTGTAAAGAATACAAGGGTAAGTCCGACGACTTAGTGAGTATAAATGCATATGATGGACCCATCATTAAATGATGAACTCAATTGTCTATAAAGCACATGCAACATTATGAGATGACAATTTATCAAGAATGCAATATATATATAATATATATTGTAATATGAGAATCATGTCATAGTTCAACAATATGGTTTACCCGAGATATTACCCCTTTCCAGTAAGGTTGGTTCTATCTCGAGGGATTTGTAATACAATGCCAATGCCCTGACCATTGTACGCTACCGTCCACCACTAGCAGCCCAACCAAGTCTAATATCGGGTGGCCCACGCTACTAGTAATGTACGTTCTGTAATGACCAACTATTAGGCAATGGTTGTGCCGGTCACGAAAACTACTGGATCCAAGGATCACACACACATACTTGACCATAAAGTTAACCTGTATATGTTGTTTATGCTATTCTCTTCTATGTCACTCTTTGTTTGTGACTCTTTCAGAATACTATCAAATATGATCTTCAACTCCAAGCAATCACACCCCTTCTCAAGCTCTTTATACTGGTTCAACAACATGGAATGAAAACTTTGTTCCTCGTACCCTGAAATTCCTTCCCCTTTCTCACTATTTTCAACATATTTATACCTGAGATTCAGCAGGGGTTTTTCGCATATCAAAATCTCAGATTTTCGCTTACGCATTTGATCCTGCTGGTCAAATTGCATTTCAAAGATCTTGAACAACATCATTCCTTCACTCTTGCTATCTTCTCCCGTTCTTTTCCATTCCTTTGACTCCTCCTCAATTGTTGGAGCTCTAATCCATAACCAATCAACAAAAGCAGTATCATTATCACCATTATCATCGGCCACTGCACTCTCATCATCAAGCACATGACTAATCTCTCCTCCCAGCCGGTATATTTGCAATTCTAGTGATAAATCATTGCTGAAAACAATCCTTTCACAAAACATATGATCATCTAATTTCAAAGTAGAGTCGTCACTATCAGAAAGTAATGCGCAAATTCTAGCTAGTCTTTCCAAGAGTCCATTTTGCGGAACTTCCAAAACACAACTCAAGAGTAATTGCCGGTGCTTCGCATAATCCTCAAGAGTCAATTTCGCATAATGTCAATGTTAGCAAAAGCCTAACAAGGCTCGTAGCAAAGCATT
>NC_081547.1:9116012-9167075 GCF_901000735.1 Corylus avellana | reverse complement strand
AAATGAGCAAAAAAAAATGTTTAAAGTGAGCCCAAAACCGGTTCAAAACCAACCCAAAATTGGTAAAAAAAAAAAAAAAGTCCAAAGAAAGGCCCAAAAAAGATGTTAGAAAAAAGCGGTTAACCGCTATCCGGTTAGCGGAGGCGGTTAGTAAAAATTACTAACCGCCTCAGCGGTTGCGGTTAGCGGTTTTAGCCACTAACTGCTAACCGCAATCGTTATTTCACCCCTACTTGTTTTGTTTTCCATTATCACAATTAGGCAATTAGCACCTGCCATCTCTTTCGTTTGCTCACTTCCCCATCATATCCGCCATGAGTCCTGCTTTGCGGTTGCCAAAATTTGGCAGCCTAGTGTCGGACATATATTAAAAAAAAAAAAAAAAAAAAATTGTTATTTTTTTTTTGTTAGTTAAATTTATATAAGTTAATTAGTTTTTGATGCCTCAAAACTATTTTTTTTTATTCAAAACTAAAACCTAGGGGTGAAAGGTTAGCCATTTAGGGATGGTATCACCAAAAAAGGATTCGATCATCCTAAATTTGGAGTTAATGCCTCAAATTTGGTGATAATACCTCAAATTTGGTGCTAATACCTCAAATTTGGATTCCCCTTTAATATCTCTCTTTTTTCAATTTTTTTTTATAAAAAAAATCAAAAGGTCTGATGCTTGGCTGCTTCAATTTGGCAGCCGTCATCCGCCATGACTTTGTCCTATTTTCTTGGATCGAGATTCTTTCATACTTTTTTAAATATAAGATTCTATATTTTAAAATTTGAACCATCGGTTTTATTTAACTGTTTAAATAAATACAGAAGTTTGTATGTTATAAAATTGGAACAGAAGTTTGTATGGACTGGAGAATATTCAGTTCATGGTTAGGATTTATTCTTAGAAATCCTAGAATCACAAATGAAACACATGTCCCACTAACAAAAAATAATAATAAAATATTATTTCATATTAACAAAAAATATAAAAAAAATAAAAATAAGCGCAAAATGCATATTGCCACTATCTTGGCTATGGTGCCTGGGGCCACCCCATGACTAGTGGTCCGCCACCCCTATGGCCAAACCAAAAAAAAAAAAAATCGTTTGGCCCTTGGAGGTGGCTGGACCACCCCCGTTGGGCCTAGGGTGGCTTCGACCACCCCAGAACGGCCAGAGTGGTCTGGCTACCCCTTAATTTTTTATAATTTTTTTAAAATATATATAATAATTTATTATTATTTTTATTAATGGCACAGTTCATTTGAATTGGATAATATCCAGTATAAATGTAATAGTTTGTGTTACCAAGTGGATAGGACATGAATTAGGATCCTCTCCATTTCATTTGAACTGAATAATTAGTTATATTGGAGTGGTATTTTTGTTTTTCTACGTTTTAAAAGACAAAAATATCCATTCAATATAACTAATTATTCAGTTCAAATGAAATGGAGAGGATCATAATTCATGTCATATCCACTTGGTAACACAAACTATTACATTTATTTAAACCGTTAGATAAAATTAATAGCTCAAATTTTAGAATATAAAAATTTAGAAATCCAAATCCTACTTCCTGAATCCAGTTTATATGCTGTTATGAAAATAATAGCATATAAGGTAAGCTAGATCCCTATTTCCTCACCACTTCACAAAAACTTGACGGGCTTATCCCCTCTCTCTCCAAAAAAAAAAAAAAAAAAAAAAAAAAATCGTGCATGTGATGCTTTGTTTGTTGGATTATATATATAGATATTCTTCTTATTATAGATGACAGTTTAAAAATGGTATACATTTTAATTTAAAATATATAAATTAAAATTTAAGGATTATAAAATAAAATAAAAGAGTAAATATTTTATTTTAAAAGACTTTATCTATTGCAGAATAAGTGAAGTACTTCTCAATTGTATATTCTACTTATAAATATAAGTTTAACGTTTTAATGAATTTGTGATTTTTTTTTCCCAAATGATTCCTTAGTGTTTGCCATCAATTAATTTGAGAAAAAAGATTTAAAAATAAATAAAAATATTGAAATAAAGTCTTGGATTTTGATCTAATAAATTTGAGGGTTGATAGGTAATGCGGATCACCTGATTAGTTAACACATGCAGTGTCATGATTGAGAGGTTTGAGATGATTAATTAAATAACCGTATTCGGATTGACTCAAATAGTTGTATATCCAGAATTTGACACGACACAAATCCGATCTACCATAATCAATCATCCTATCAACTGTTTGAGGTGATATGACCTCTCAGTAATTGCTTTGGGGGTGATCAATCACCCTAGGATGGTTGGTCACCTTTCTTTTTTCTTCTTTTTTTTAATTGAGATTCCAATATCATAGAAGAAAAAAAAAAAAACAACTAGTTCTCCAGGAAAAAAACAAACTCAAGACTACAACAAAGAAAAATTCCCTCCCTTGAGGGTCTTTAATCTTCAAAGTCTACTAGTTCTCCATAAACCTCTTCATGGATACAGAAAAGATATGCATCCCTTCATAGATGGTCCTCGGAGGTCGATAATCCATATTTCGCCAGCTTGTGCGCTGCTACATTGCCAAATCTTCTAATGTGTCCCACCTTCCAATCAAGAATGCTATTAAGTAAGAATTTAGTCTCATTTGCCATGGACCCATACATCCCTGCACAACTCATCTTTCTTCAACGCATTGATAATCTCCAAGGAGTCCCCTTCAAACACCACATTCACGAAACCCAGATGAAGACACAGTTTTATCATTTTCCAAGCTGCAATAGATTCTACTGTATAAGGATCGGTAATCTGGAGCCGTGAACCACTCAACGCAACTACCACCCTACTAGTGTAATCTCGTGCTATTACTTCATAACTCATTTTATTTTCCACTCCATCAATAGCAGCATTCTAATTGATTTTAATAACACCATAAGAGGGTCTCTGGCTTGGTCACCTCTTTAAGTGCTAGCCCGCCCTACTTTTCTTTTCATTTTTTTTTTTGACATATTTTCGTAAATTTTAATGACCTAACACATTTCTTATTACTATTCATTATAACCTAACGGTTAAGATATATGGTATTGCAGGGAATCTCATAGTTTTTAAGTAGGATATATAAGGGGTTTTGGATTATGAGAGTGAAATGGGACATTATATTAGAAATAAGGCATAAATGCAAAATTGGTAATTGTGATTGACCTAAATTACAAATCACTCTATGTAGTATAAAAAAATAATTTATAGGTCCATGTGGTTGGCCTAAATTACAAATCACTCAATGTGGTATAAAAAATAATTTATAAGTCCTCAATGTAAGAATTCAATATATAATTAAATGCTAATTGACAATAAAATTAGCAGCGGAATGAATAATTATATAAATACCTCTAGCCATGCTTTGCTCAAGCCAATTGAAGAACAGTTTCACAGAAACTAAATCTGGAAAAACTAAAAATATTGAGAGGTTCTTTTGACCTATGCCTACCAGTGAGTGCCAATTGATGGAATACACATGCCTTATTTATAGGTAGGTCAGGGACCCTCCATTAGAGCTGTTACCTTAATTGTTCCTCCCATCAAGGAATAAAAATTAAATAAATAATCAATACAGCTAATTGATTCCATAAAATAAAATCAATAATAAAATCAAATACTTGTTCCACAAGAATTAAATGAGCAATTTAATTCAGAATAATTGATTGAAATCAAATACTTGTTCCACAAGAATTAAATTAGCAATTTAATTCAGGATATTTGATTTCACACAATAAGCTTTAATTTGAATAAATTACTGAACACCGTAATTATATATATATTTTATAATTACAATAATATATGTGACATAAGGGACATACTTTAAATGAAATTTCTTACATTCTTCCACTTGGCCGTTATGACACATAAATTCCTTATGGTGTTCGATTCTATGATATGGCCAATACTTTATTTATTCTAACCATTCATGGAATCCTCCCACTCACTCAAGGAATACCACACACGAATCATGGCGGTAAAACTTTTATATGATAAGCCGTCTCTTCCATGTATCACGATGTGCAATGCCTCCCTAAATGAGTACCTTATGGATAATGTACTTTATGAATGAACTTCTTATAAGTCATTCGGGTCAAACTTTAATTTTATCCCCACTGATAAGAATAATATATATGCGCACAAAAATCTTTATAATATTACTTTTATGTCTATAGACCAATTAAAGAGAAACTAAGCACAAATGAATTAATGAATCTCATATATTCCACATGACTGTATACTTTCTTTACCGGTAAACATTTAGTCATGGGATCCGCAATTATTAATTCAATACTTATATGCTCAATAGACACTTCTTATCACTTAATGTTCTCTTTGAGATACTTTATGTCGATATACATACTTTTGCTTCTACTCAGTTTATTCTTAGAAAAGATAACTGTAGTAGAATTAACTCAGAAGATCTTTATGGGTCTAACTACAAAATCGACAATCTTGAAACCTTTAACAAAAATGTCTCAACTATAATGCCTGCGTAATTAATTCACAGCATGTAATGGCTTTTGCTTTCATGGTAGATGTAGCAACTGTAGTCTGCTTACTGTATCTTCAATATATTGCCTTTTAACAATAAGAAAATATATGTACTGAAGTCGATTATCTACTATCTACACATTTAGCAAAAATCAAACTTGAATAAACACCACCAAATGGTACGTGTATCTTTAGGTTAAACTGTAGTTCTTGGTTCATTGCATATTCCACAATACTATATTGACCCAATAGTCCAACTACTATTTCAATGTCAGGTCTAATGTAGACCTGTGCATACATATGGAATATTTTTCATCTGCCTTTGTTCCAATACATTTTGGGACAGTATCCCCTTTAATAATAAGTGCTACTGAAAATTCATAGTTCTTCATTCTAAATCTCTCCCAAAACTTTAGTGAAAGGAACTTTATGTAACAAACCTAAATTAGTGCTTGCAAGCAAAATATTATCTATATACAGGACTAAAAGAAATGTAACTTTACTCCCACTGACCTTAATGTATATTCAATGATTAACATGGTCCTCAATAAACCATGTGACATATGGAATATTTTTCATCTGCTTTTGTTCCAATACATTTTGGGACAGTATCCCTTTTAATAATAGGTGCTACTGAAGATTCATAGTTCTTCATTCTGAATCTCTCCCAAAACTTTAGTGAGAGGAACTTTATGTAGCAAACCTAAATTAGTGCTTCCAAGCAAAATATTATCTATATACAGGACTAAAAGAAATGTAACTTTACTCTCACTGATTGATAAGCGCCGAATGTTGCACATTCAAGCCCCTTAATTTGCATATGTTAATTCCTTAGCGTTGTTATTTGTTTGATTTCGTTTTGTTTTTGTGTTTTCAGGTTATA
The DNA here is from genome assembly GCF_901000735.1 of Corylus avellana. Lineage (NCBI taxonomy): Eukaryota > Viridiplantae > Streptophyta > Magnoliopsida > Fagales > Betulaceae > Corylus > Corylus avellana. Next base: position 9,161,684 of record NC_081547.1, on the reverse strand, counting down.
AATCAAGATGCAATTAATTCCATTGATTTTGGGCTTAAAAGCACACTTTGAGAAGACCTATAAGATATGGTTAAACTTAACCAATCATGGTTAAGTTTAAATCAAATAAAGAAAAGGATTAATTCGGAATTTCTCAAATTGGAGTCAAAATCGGATTGGATTCAATTTTGGATTCTGCATACGTCTCGGTATTTTGGCCATAACTTTTAGTTCAAATATCTGATTGAGGTGATTCAAGCGGCACTGGAAAGCTAACTCCAATTTCTACAAATCATTGTGAAATAGAATTTTCCTAATTCGGAGCACCGCATTGCCAAAATCGCCCCACAAGATAGGAACGCAATTCTGGGCGAATCCTATTCCGATTTGGACTTAGGTTTTCTTTATCCTAATTGGACTTGGACTTAAATCTCCGAAATTTCTAGGTTTCCTAGGGCTTCTAGGACTGGCTTGCTCTCTATAAATAGACCCTTAACCTTCAAGAGAAGGTGTGCTTAGTTTTAGATACAAAAATCTTCTTGGAGGCTTGACAAGTTGAAGAGGAGATAATCCATGGCAGGAGGCCATCCTAGCACCCCGATGAGCGGCTAATTCTGTAATAGGGTGTTGATGTAGCCCTATCCAAGCACAATGGTTTGATTGTATTTACTTTCTAGATTTTCAATTTATGCATGTTGATTGTATAACTATGAGGATTGCTACAATTGATTTATGTTCTTAATTATTAAATGCAATTGTTCTTAAATTCAATATCAATATTTGTGAAATTCTTCTCTTGTCTTAGAAAGTATTTTACTTTTATTGAAATCAAATCATTCTTGTTTTCTGTGATTATGAGGATGATGGTTATACAATGGGTTTAATTGACATATGATCAATAGGATTTGATAGGCCATGCCTAGGGAAGACGGATTGTACTACACCCTAGTTTAGTGTAATTTAGGTAGACAGTCCGTGCCAACCGAAGATGGGTTACACTTATTCATTGATTGTATGTATCCTGTTATAGAATTTGATAATTTATACCTAGGGAAGACGGGTCGTACCGCGTCTTAGTGGTTAGGTGGACGATCCGTGCCAACCGAAGATAGATTATGCTTATTCTTTAATAAGGTAGTTTCTTGTTTATTTATAACATGCATAAAATGAATTTATGGGATTAATTATGATTAGCCATTGTTGTGCGGATAGAGGTGAAGTCAATACCCTACACTCTCTCTCTTATTTTTAATCTCTTTTATTTTCATGCACTTTAGTTTTTAAAGAAAATCAAATCAATTCTCCTTTTTAATTAAGTTAATTTTGATCTTTTGAATTTTGATAATAAAACCCCTGCAGTCCTTGAGGTTCGACACCCTCTCTATAGCCGTATCCTACAAAGATTCGTCCTATTGCGAGTGGTTATTTTTATAATTGATATTTTTGGTCACAAAAATACCACATCACTGATCTTAAGGTATATTCAATAATTAACATGGTCCTCAATAAACCATGTGAGGCAATAATCTTGTATTATATACCACTAGTGAGAGGCATATCTTAGTCCATTAATAAATATCCTTAATTTGCAAGCTTTCTGACTGTTGTCAATAAAACCTTTAAGTTGTCTTATGTACACATTCTCCTTAAGATCCTCATTTAGGAAAATTGTTTTTCACATTCTTTTGATATAGCTCTAAACCAAAATGAGCTACTCATACCATGATAATCAATGCATTCCTTTTGAGTAAGATCATTAGCTACAAGTCTAGCTTTATATCGTTCAACATTACCCGGAAGCATCCTTTTAGGTTTTGTAAACCCATTTTCAGCCTATGGCTACAACTCCATTTGGTAAGTCAACAAGATTGCAGACTTGAATTTTAGCCAAGGATTTCATCTCCTCCTTCATGGCATTGAAACACAATCTGGGGTTATCTCCACCCAAAAGGATGTGAAAACAATTTTTGGATCGTCCTTAGGTCCGACATAAAAATCAGATTCCTGGAAGTATACAACATAATCACTAGGGATTATTGGTCGCCTTATTCTAGAGAATCTTCTTAATTCTACTTCATTTACTTTTGACAAAGTCTGAGTAGGTTCATTATGAACTTGTTCCTTATGAGTTGACTGTTTTGAAACCGATTGTGGTTCAAGATAATCAATTTGATTTTCCTTAAGCACAATCAAACACCCTTCATGTGAAGGAGCTTCGGTCAACTCTTGTGTTTCCTCTAATTTAATCCATTGAGGATAAGCACTCTCACTAAGTTCAGCGTCCTTTAGAAATTTTGAATATCTAGACTCAACAATTCTAGGACTAAATGAAGAACAGTAAAGCCTAAACCCCTTGGAGTTTACTGTATAACCTATAAAATTCCGTTAGTTGTCATTGAATTTAATTACCTTATGTGTGGATTATAAATCCTCACTATAGCAAGACAACCCCATATGTGCAAACAATTTGAACTTGGTTCCATTCATTCCTTAATTTAGATGTCTTATGGACAACCCTGAATGGAACCCAGTTAAATGTATACACAACGGTTTTCAAGGCTTCACTCCATTAGGAGAATAGAATATTAGTATTACCTTTCAAGTCCCCTTTTTCATGTACCTACCATAATACTATCTGCCTCTATCAGATCTTACAATCTTGACTTTCTTTTGTTTTGTTTCTCTACTTCTACCTTATAGGTACTGAAAGCATTTAATGCCCCAACCTTATGATTTAGAAGATAGAGATACATAAACCTTATGTGGTTCTTACCGAAAGAGATATGATATATCTAACTATTTAGGCAAGAAGTATGAAAAAAGTCTGCACTTGTACATGATCTCAAAAATCTCAAAAACCCTTTTGTTGGCATATTTAGTGGTATAGTTGGTCTGCTTTTCCTTAATGCAGTCCACATAAATACCAAAGATAGTAAATTTCAAGAGTCGTAAGAAACTCTATCATTCATCAACCTTTTATTCTTTATAGAGATATATTCTAATCTCCAATGCCATAACATAGAGGATTTTCTCATTCATAAGATTCTGCTTTATGTCAACATTTATATGCAGGGATTAATTTTCCAAAAAATTGGGATCTAGATCAATTTTAAATAGACCATTAATTTAAAATTCCACCCAAAAATTTTAATAATGTTCAAACTTGATTTTAACAAACTAAAATAGAAATTAACTTTCTAAAAAAATTGTGGAATATATAAAAACATTATTAAGGTCAAAATAACATAACTGAATTTTTAAAATTAATCTATAGATCCGAACAACCTCCAATTGTAAACAAGTATTATTTAGAAAACCCTGCATTATGTTGACAACGTGGACCGCTAAACCAAATTCATTCCACACAGTATTTAGGAGAGTCAATAAAAGAGATTCATGATACAGTAAATGTATGAGATTACCTTTATTTCAAGTCATTTATGATACTTTATGCAATCATTATTTATATGCCCATAATTTTCCTAAGTGTAAGATAAACAAGTATCTTAATTGCCATAATACTTTGTTCGCACCTTATTCTCATTCACCAACTATTGGACATGATTGCCTATCAAGGTCTTTTCTGTAACATGGATTCTCATGTCTTAATCTCTCATCTTCTTGAACACACATGATCAGAAGTTTCTTTATTGATCAACTATCCTTATGTGTGCCACAAGATATTTGAAAAACAATACCATATTTAGATGAGAGAATAAAATTTACCACAATGACTCAAAAAACTCAACCTTTAGGGACTTTATAATGAGTTGTTATGTCCTTCATTTTCATAATGTGCTCAGGTACATTTTGAAACTGTAAAAAGTTTTACTTTAAAGCTTTTCTATTAGGGTGCAAGCCAAAGCCTTATTGGAACTCACTAAATGTTCTACAATGACCTTTCTTTGGCCCTAAAACATTAAAGAATAAAACCCTAATGCTTTCCTTGATATGAGATGTCATGAATGTTGAAACTTGAGCGATTTAAATCACTACAATTGTTCATGTTTAATAATCTCATGTGGCGTACTTGATTTTGTCCACACGAAACGCCAATTCAGTCTCCAAATATCCCAAGTGAAAAGCACATTTTCATTACAGTCAGGAAAAATTACCACTAGGAATTATTGGAACATAAAATACTAATAATTAAAGCAGTAGGAATACATCCAATAACCAAGAAAAATAATATACTTTAATGCTATGAAATAACCTTATTTAAATTAACCAATGTTCATTTAATAGTAAATTTCAACCTACCTGTGGGCAAAGATGCATCACGCTTGAAATTTACTCTTTATTAATAAGACTAATAAATTTAGCATTAATAAATAAAATTTTCCGTACCTGTGGGCCTAAGAGAAATTTTATTTTTAATGTTAAATTTGCTATCTTATTCTAATTAAGTCATAAAAATAAAAACGTCCCTATAGGGATTGGCAAATTAAATTTATGAATTAATTACAACACGATGTTAATTTTCTTTATGAATTTCATATATAATCTTGATGCAATTATTATTATAAAATCGGGATGTTGTGGCTCTCCCAAAATTATTATGATAATCACGACTTCATTAACATCCAATAACTGTATAGATGCCAAAACTAAAGTTCCCAAGAATAAAAGACAAAATCAGCATGTCAGTGGGTAAACAATATTTTTTCAAAGTACAACTGGACAGTGTCTCAGGTAAGTGAGGGGGTGCACAATGGCACACTTAAGTCCCAAGACTTGTCCTGCCAGAGCTTTCCGATTGCAATTTGAATAGGACCATAACCAACATGTCAGTGGCCTAGTTAATTATTCTCAGGTCCAAGCATCAAGCAATTTATATTTAAACAATTAAAAGAATAAATATATCCTTAAGTTCATGTATTAAAGAAATAATAATTTAATACTGAACAATTTAAATCATAAGATAAATAAAAATGCAACATTTAAACATAATAAATTGCATAGCCTAATGGTTTTGAAAGTAACCTTAAGCCCTTTATACCTTTAAGAACCCAATCCCATGAGCCCAAATCATCTTCCTTCCTTTTTTTTTTTTTTTTTTTTTTTAAAATCCGTCTTTCTTTATCGGGTTGGGCCACTTTATTGGGTTACGGGTCAGCTCACTTAATTACCTAGGGCTTTTTTTTTTTTTTGGACTAGGCCAATGGCCAGCATACTGACCCGGTTTCCTTATGGGTTAAAAGACCCTACCCGAAAACCTTAAGTCCCAACCCAGAAAAATCCCAAGCCCTAGCCACCACCCTTCCTCTTCCCAATATGCCCCCGCCGCAGCCCTTTCCTCATGTGCCGGCATCGGCGCCACTTGGACAATTTTCTTAACACTAGATGGGAACTTGACTCTGGTGGTGTCGTTATCAGGGTTGTGGCTGATAACAATAGTGTAATCCCCAGAGCACCTGGCAAAGACCCGGTTTCCTTATGGGTTAAAAAACCCTACTCGAAAACCTTAAGTCCCAACCGAGAAAAATCCCAAGCCTTAGCCGCCGCCCTTCCTCTTCTCCATATGCCCCCGTCGCCGCCCTTTCCTCATGCCTTGGCACCGGCTCCGCTTGGACAATTTTCTTAACACCAGATGGGAGCTTGACTCTGGTGGTGTTGTTATCAGGGTTGTGGCTGAAAACAATAGTGTAATCCCCAGAGCACCTGGCAAAGACCCCACGGTCCCCAACATGGTGCTCAACGAGAAAGGGGCTTCTCAGTTCTCCCTCTAAGCCCCACAGGATCCCAATCTCCAAAAACCACCTTTAATGCCCCCATGTCAGGTTACAAGCTCGCACCACCGAGCTTGGCAGCCGGTGCTTTGGCAGCAGATGACCGGCAGCACTTTGGTTTTGTTACCCACAACTGCATTGAGCCACGATGGTCCTCATCGGGCCGCCAGCGCTCACCTTATGCGGCCAACGCCGCTGCTGTGGGGAGCCGGCGAGCTTTGGTTCCGGTGGGCGGTGGGCAGCCTTCTCCTCGGTTCCCAAGTTGTTTTGTTACAAGATTCACAGAAACATGAAGGAGGGCAATTTGGTCAAAAAAGAAACAAATCAGCAAGTGGTCATGGTTTTCATTCAATTTCGACAGACACAAAACAAAAAAATGTATATCCGTGGGTTTCAGGCTTTATGCTCCTCACCATATATTTTGTTTCAATAATCAATAAACAAAATAAAAATACTGTTGAAACAAAATTAAAATTTTATAGCAGGCTTATCTCAAAATTCAACTGAGCAAATATGGCCTAAAGGAGGCTCTGATACCACTTGTAAGAATTCAATATATAATTAAATGCTAATTGACAATAAAATTAGCAGCGGAATGAATAATTATATAAATACCTCTAGCCATTCTTTGCTCAAGCCAATTAAAGAACAACTTCATAGAAACTAAATCTGGAAAAACTAAAAATACTGAAAAGTTCTTTTGACCTATACCTACCAGTGAGTGCTAATTAATGGAATACACATACCTTATTTATAGGTAGGTCAGGAACCCTCAATTAGAGCTGCTGCCTTAATTATTCCTCCCATCAAGGAATAAAAATCAAATAAATAATTAATACAGCTAATTGATTCCACAAAATAAAATCAGTAATAAAATCAAATACTTGTTCTACAAGAATTAAATCAGCAATTTAATTCAGAATATTTGATTGAAATCAAATACTTGTTTCACAAGAATTAAATCAGCAATTTAATTCAGAATATTTGATTTCACACAATAAGCTTTAATTGGAATAAATTACTGAACACCGTAATTATATATATATATTTTATAATTACAATAATATATATGACATATAGGACATACTTTAAATGAAATTTCTTACACTTAAGGTATGCCAAAATAACAGTTTACTCATTGAAATCAATTTCCGTTAAGGAACTTAACAAAATTTGTTGCTATGACACGTCATACCCAATAAAAACACAACACTTTTTATTATTAATTTATGACTTACAAAAATGACAATTATGATTTTTCACATCATTTTACGATGCCAGCTAAGATTACATATCAACTCTCACTCCACATCATACTGCTACAGTAAATTAACTTAATCTCTTATTCCTCCTAAATTTTGCCCCATGCATAATCATCCCTCATCTTCATCTTCCTTAGCCACTTCACAAAATGTGACTGTTAAATTCTCACAAAATACTCCTTAATAATGGCAAGAAATATGAAAATGAGGAAGGGTCACGCACAGAGTACAATTTTGGAGATAGAAGAGTATTAGGTTAATTTACTATAACAGTATAACGTGACAAAGTAACGGATTCCATTAAGTTACTTAACATAAATTGATTTTAAGGAGTAAACTGCTATTTTGGCCTACCCTGAGGACCTATAAATTATTTTTTATACCATATTGAGTGATTAGTAATTTAGGTCAGTTACAAAGATCTATAAATTATTTGTTATACTACATGGAGTGATTTGTAATTTAGGTCAACCATAAGAACTAATTTTGCATTTATCCCTAGAAACAATTAGAAAAAAAAAACAAAAAAAACAAGAGATGCGATATTACATTGGAAATGATTTAAATTTTCATTTAAGAAATAAGGACCTTGTTATGTGGATGATTTTTGCAAACAAAAACACATAAAAGGGATAAAATTTAGGTTATGATGGAACCTACACCTTTTAAATTTTGAAGAAACCTAAAAGTCCTTTTTCAAGTACAATGTTTGGGATTAATTTTGCTTAATTTATTAATGAGCTTGATGTCTTTAAATAGACAATTACAATGCATAATGAAAATATATAAAAGACTATTGCGGTTTCAATAAGTGTGATTTTAAAAATTGCGTTTTTGAAATTACTACTTCTTAATATCGCAATGGTGTTTGGTAAAACATGTTAAAAAATATATATATTTTTGTCAAATATATATTTTTTTCTATTTTAAATTAAGTGTTTTTTAAATTGTAATACTAAACGCCTTAAGTTTTGCGATATCTTTTAAAAACGAAGATTATTCTTGCGAAATCGCAATTTCAAACGCACCTAAGTAGAATAAACTACTCTAATGATAATACTTATCTCTAATATCTAAATTTTAATCCATAAACCCTAAAAACCCTAAATACCTCTATCATTAGATTTAGACCCCTAACAGACCTGATCTCATGCTTGGAACTTAATTAAGTATTCAATGAGTCTGAAAGCTTTATTAACCACTCTCCCCCACCCCCCCCTAAAAAAAAAAAAAAAACACACACACACTCGATGTCATGGCATTTCAACATCTGCTTTGTTTAACTAAAAAAAAAAAAAAAAAATGCTTTGTTTTTTCGTGAATGACACTTCGTCTCCGTTAAAAAATAGTAATGATATAAAGATGATTATAATCATCTTAGAGTCATCTCAAATGTAATATGACATTTAAAATCATCAACAGATCAAAATTCAACAATAATCATCTCAAATTCAATGGTAATTTTAAATGTCACTAAGAACTCTAGTCCTCCTTGTATCATTATTCTTAAAAAAAAAAAAAAAATACGTGTCGTTTTGTATTTACAAATATTTTGAATTCAATTAATGTCTCTCTCTTTTTAATTATTGTTTTTATATAATTAATGTCTATCTCGATCATATTCTCTGTCAGTCTGTCGGGTGTATGTTGTCGTTGGTATCTATATATGTCACATTTTTGCATTTATCATGCTCATATAATTTGGCCAAGTATTTACTTGTCGTATTTTGAGTAGGAAAACTATATAAAAGCGGAAGCCGCCTACAACGCGTGACCGAATACTATTCATTCAATTTTCCAAAAAAAATAAAATAAATAATAATACTATTCATTGATGATTGAGGAGTATAAGACATGAAAGATGAGACAACACCGATTTCCATATATCACATGTTCGTGTTTTCCATCAAAATCAATCAACGCCAATACTTGTAAAAAGAAATTATAAATTGTATGATTCGAGGAAAAATTCCATCTTTCCGTCTGCATGGTCACTTTGTTCGAATGCTAATAAAAATTGACTGGTTTGGTATAAAAATGATTTGTTTTTTGAATTTTTTGTAAGTGAAAAGTAATATATATATATATATATATATATATATATATATATAAATTTTTGAAGCTATTATGATCACCACAAACTTAAATTATCTGAGCTGTACCATTATTTCTTCTTTCTTATTCAACAACAAAATTCTGAGGACTCTGATTTATTCCGACGACAGACACTCTCGGAAGAAGCTAACTGGGGTTCTTTTTCCGGTGAACTGTCTTTGATATTGATACCTGAGCTCCTACATATTGGACTGGTGCAGCCGAGTTAACCATTGTTGATTCATAATGGCTCCCTTGGTCTTGGGGACCTCACTTGGTACGTGAAATCTCTTTCTTTCTTTCTTTATGTTGTGTGTGTGCCTTTTTTAAAAATTACCATTAATCTAGCATGATCTGTAGTGAAATGGGTTTTAAGATTTTCTTCTTTCTAAGGTTTAATCATTTTTTTTTTGGTAATCATGAACGATGTTTCATGTTTAATGTTTTGGTGTTACAATGTAGCGTGGACAGTACTGGTTGTTTCACAATCAATGATCTTTTTGTTTTATTTGCAGTGGTTTCTTGTCCTGCTTTCTTGCAATAATATGCAGTTGATTTGTTCTTTTGTCCTTTTTGTTGAGAAAATCTATTGTACTATACTAGACAATTCAGGAGCCTTTATCATGACTATTATATTTCTTACAGTTTCTCTTTCGATGCATATGCAGGGGGGTTCTCATGGGTTTGTAAAGGAGAGATTGATTTGAGTTCTTACTGCATTCAAAGAACAATCATAGATGGTGTAAATCTGTTCTTCCTCTGTGCTTTCTACCTATTTTTGCTCATAGGTTTTATAGGAGAGTATTATACTCGAAGAAGCACTAGAAGAGATTGGGTCTCCATAGTAGTTTCAATCTGTTGTGCTCTTCTTAGCATTGCTTATATTAGCTTCGGTTTATGGAATCTAATCGCCAAAAATGATGATTTCAATCATATGAGCTGGTTGGTCTACCTTGTTAGGGGACTGGTTTGGATCTCTTTCACAGTCTCATTGCTTGTTCAATGGTCTAAATGGATCAAAGCTCTGAACTTTGTTTGGTGGGTGTTGTCCTTTACATTGGTTTCAGCTCTGAATATCCAAGTTCTACTACGAACGCATAGCATTGAAATTTTGGACGTGGTGCCTTGGCCTATCAACTTTTTACTTTTCATTTGTGCTTTTAGGAATCTCAGTCACTTCGCTTCTCAAGATAATCTAGATGACAATCTATCTGAACCTCTATTAGCCAAAACGACTGGAAAAGACCAAAGAGGATTAGGCCAAGCCAGTTTTCCTAGCAAATTGTCATTTTCTTGGATTAATCCTTTACTTATCTTGGGATACTCAAAGCCATTAGCTCTTGAAGATATCCCCTCTCTAGTTTCCGAAGATGAAGCCAACTTTGCCTACCAAAAATTTTCTCATGCATGGGATTCTCTTTCAAGGGAGATGGGCTTGAACAAGAGACGAAACTTGGTTATTTGGGCTATTGCAAAAGTCTACTTCAAGGAGAATATATTCATAGCCATTTGTGCATTTCTTAGAACAATTGCTGTAGTTGTTGCTCCTCTATTACTCTACGCTTTCGTAAATTATTCGAATGGCAATGAGAAAAATCTGGATGAAGGTCTCTCTATTGTGGGGTGTCTGATTGTTGTCAAGGTGGTCGAGTCTTTGTCTCAGCGGCACTGGTTCTTCGATTCAAGGAGGTCAGGAATGAGGATGAGATCAGCCTTAATGGTGGCAGTCTACCAAAAACAGTTAAAGCTTTCAAGTTTGGGAAGGAGAAGGCACTCAACTGGGGAGATAGTGAATTATATTGCAGTTGATGCCTATCGAATGGGTGAATTTCCATGGTGGTTCCATTCGACATGGAGCTTCACATTGCAGCTTTTCCTAGCCATTGGTGTTCTTTTCGGGGTTGTAGGTTTTGGTGCTCTTCCTGGTTTAGTTCCTCTTCTCATTTGTGGAGTCCTTAATGTGCCTTTTGCACAAATGCTGCAGAAGTGTCAGTCTCAGTTGATGATTGCCCAAGATGTGCGGCTGAGATCCACTTCTGAGGTCCTAAACAATATGAAGATCATAAAGTTGCAATCATGGGAAGAGAAATTCAAGAGTTTGATCGAATCCCTCCGCGACAACGAATTCAAATGGTTGGCTGAATCACAGTATAAAAAGACTTTTGGCACCCTATTGTATTGGATGTCTCCAACCATTGTCTCTTCAGTAGTCTTCATGGGATGTGCCATTTTTCACAGTGCCCCACTAAATGCTAGCACTATCTTCACAGTTCTTGCAACATTGAGGAGCATGGGGGAGCCTGTCAGAATGATACCCGAGGCTCTTTCTTCTTTGATCCAAGTGAAAGTATCCTTGGATCGTCTCAATGCTTTTCTGCTTGATGATGAGCTAAAAAATGATGAAATGAGGAGAATTCCCTTTCAGAAGTCGGATAAGAGTGTAAATATACAAGCAGGCAACTTCAGTTGGGATCCGGAAACAATAATTCCAACTCTAAAAGAAGTGAACTTAGAAATAAGATGGGGGCAGAAAGTTGCTATTTGTGGGCCAGTTGGGGCTGGGAAATCCTCATTACTTTATGCTGTACTAGGGGAGATACCCAAAATTTCAGGAACGGTGAGTGAAAAATCAAGAAAAATGTTATGGTACCAAATCTTTTACCAAAAATGGGTACCAAACTGATGTGGAGCTGATTCATTGGTAGCTCCACATCAATTTGGTACTCATCATGTCTTGGTGAAAGATTTGGTACCCTTCTCAAAAATCAAACCATAGTTTATTATTTTTTGCTCCTGAATTTGTGTCACTAATTTTGGTCCTTGATGGTCACAAACAGGTTAATGTATTTGGATCCATCGCCTATGTTTCTCAAACTGCTTGGATCCAAAGTGGGACAATTCGTGATAACATACTATATGGAAAGCCTATGGACAAGACCAGATATGAGAAGGCCATAAGAGTGTGTGCTTTAGACAAGGACATCAATACTTTCAACAATGGTGATCTCACAGAAATAGGCCAAAGAGGGCTTAACATGAGTGGAGGACAGAAACAGAGGATTCAACTAGCTCGAGCTGTATATAGTGATGCTGATATCTATCTCCTCGATGACCCATTTAGTGCAGTAGATGCGCATACAGCTGCATTTTTATTTAATGTGAGAGAAACAAGCTTTTAAGTTTCTTCACACGCATGAATCTAGGATTTGGTAACAATTCTCATCTTCAATACATTATATTTAATAAAATCAAAATATATAATTGCAGGATTGCGTCATGGCTGCCCTTGGAAAGAAAACTATCATTTTAGTGACTCATCAAGTGGAGTTTCTCTCAGAAGTTGATAAAATTCTGGTATAAGTATTTACCAAACATGTTGTTATGATAAATTAGCTTACTTCAAAGTTTTTCCTGTAAATAATGAGTCTTCTTTCTTAACTTTCCAGGTTATGAGGGATGGAAAAATTACTCAGTCAGGAAGCTATGAGGAGCTCTTGACAGCTGGGACAGCATTTGAACAACTTGTGAATGCCCATAGAGATGCAATGACAGTATTGAATCCTTCAGGGGATACAAGTCAAAGAGAATTTGGAAAGTTAGATACGGTTCAGCCAGAGGGGTCTAAGGAAAACAGCGAGGGGGGGATTGCTGCAAAGGGTCCACCAGGAGCACAATTAACAGAAGAAGAAGAAAGGGAGATTGGTGATGTTGGATGGAAGCCATTCTGGGATTACATCTTTGTCTCAAAGGGATTGCTTATGCTTTGTTTAGGCATTATAACTCAGGCTGGTTTTGTTGCTCTTCAGGCTGCTGCAACTTATTGGCTAGCTCTAGCCATTGAAATTCCTAAAATCACTAGTGCCGTTTTGATTGGAGTTTACACTGCAATTTCAACACTTAGTGCTGTCTTTGTATATGCAAGGTCTTTCTTTGCAGCCCAACTTGGATTAAAAGCCTCTAGTGCTTTCTTCTCTGCTTTCACCAATGCTATCTTCAAAGCTCCCATGCTTTTCTTTGACTCAACCCCTGTTGGGCGGATTTTGACTCGAGTAAGATTACTCTCGGAAGTACATTTTATCATTAGAGATGCTACTCATTTTTCACATTCATGTTATTAATTCTCTCTTGCAGGCTTCATCAGACTTGAGTATTTTGGATTTCGACATACCTTTCTCCATTATCTTTGTAGTGGCTGCCTGTGTTGAACTTCTGGCTACAGTAGGAATTATGGCTTCCGTCACATGGCAAGTTCTCATTGTAGCCATTTTTGCTTTCATAGCTACAAGATACGTTCAGGTAGTTCCCCAAGTATTCATATTCTTGATTTCTTAAATCTCTTTCTCTTTCTCTTCAGTAATGGAATTACAAAGTTGCCATTTTGATTTTGCTAAAAGGGGTATTATCAAGCCTCTGCAAGGGAACTAATAAGGATCAATGGAACTACAAAAGCACCAGTTATGAATTATGCATCGGAGACATCACTTGGAGTGGTCACAATAAGAGCTTTTAACATGGTGGACAGGTTTTTCCAGAACTATCTAAGGTTAATTGACACAGATGCAGGACTTTTCTTCTATTCAAATGCAGCCATGGAGTGGTTAATTTTAAGAATAGAAGTACTTCAGAATTTGACCCTCTTCACTGCAGCATTTCTTCTTGTTTTACTTCCCAAGGGTTCTATAGCTCCAGGTAACATCATTAGAACTGCCCTTTTTTCGCAGCAAGGAATTTTCGGACTTCTAAGATTTTAATCATAATTCCTTTATTCTTGGATGGTCTACAGGGCTTGTGGGGCTTTCTCTTTCTTATGCACTGTCAATAACAGGCAGCCAAATTTTTATGACACGATGGTATTGCTACTTGTCAAACTACATTGTCTCAGTTGAACGAATCAAACAATTCATGCACATACCACCGGAGCCTCCAGCAATTGTGCAGGGCAACAGGCCACCATCTTCATGGCCTTCAAAGGGTAGGATAGAGTTGCAGGCTTTGAAGGTAAAGGAAGTTAATTGAATTCATATCCGTGTTTAACTTTATCTATTCAATTTTCTTACTGTCCTTTATACTGCTATTCCTAATCATTAACTTATGAATTTGACTACAATTATTCTTTCGGTTGGTTGGTTTCAGATAAAATATCGTCCAAATGCTCCACTAGTTCTCAAGGGAATCACTTGCACATTCAAAGAAGGGACTAAAGTAGGAGTTGTGGGAAGAACAGGAAGCGGGAAAACTACACTAATAAGTGCTTTGTTTCGTTTAGTAGAGCCTGCAAGTGGGAAAATTATTGTAGATGGGCTAGACATATGTTCCATTGGCTTGAAGGATTTAAGGATGAAACTCAGCATCATCCCTCAAGAGCCAACTCTTTTCAGGGGTAGTGTCCGGACAAACTTGGATCCTCTAGGTCTTTTCCCTGACAATGAAATATGGAAGGTGAACTTAATGATTCTCAGCTTGAAGAAATTCTTGTGGATCATTTTTGTCATGCTAACACTTTCATCTATAGGCCCTTGAGAAGTGTCAGCTTAAGGCAACAATCAGCAGCCTACCTAATCTGCTAGACTCTTCTGGTTAGTATATGATTCTCTATAAGAATTAAACTTGTCCATTTCTGTAATATGTGTTAAAGAAGTTTGGATAACATTGTTCATTGACTATTTTCAACAGTGAGTGATGAAGGTGAAAATTGGAGTGCGGGGCAGCGGCAACTCTTTTGCCTTGGCAGAGTCCTTCTCAAAAGGAGTAAAATTCTAGTGCTTGATGAAGCTACTGCTTCCATAGATTCTGCAACAGATGCCATTCTACAAAGAATTATCAGGCAGGAATTCTCAGAATGCACTGTGATAACAGTAGCCCATAGAGTTCCCACTGTTATTGATAGTGACATGGTCATGGTCCTCTCTTATGGTATGCTTTTCCTTTCCCTCTCTGATCTCTATAGAATTATACTTCAATCTCTTTTCTTTTGGCTATATATATATATATATATATATAGATATAGGAGAAAATACACTTTATCCCCTTGAACTATTTACCCATTTGCACTTTAACTCCAATGTTTAAAAAGTGACACTTTACCCCCCTAAAGTATTTTGAATTGATATTTTACTTCCTGAGTTGACACTTTACCCCCCCCCCCAAAACTTAGTTACTTCGGCGGTAAAGTGTCAACTCAAAATACTTTAAGGGATAAAGTGCATTTCATGGGGTCAAGTGTCAATGTTAGATACTTTAAGGGGTATAAGTCACTTTTTAAATATTGTGGTTGAAAGTGCAAAAGGGGGATAGTTTAGGGGAGTAAAGTGTATTTTCTCCATATATATATATAAAGAAACAGAAAAAGGGAAAAAAATAACTCAAGATTTAACGTGGTTTGGTTTAACAAGTCTACCTCAACAGACAAACCAGAAAGAAACTCACTGTCAAAAGAAGATGAAAGAGTGTGTGTGTTCTAATCTGGGTTAGTTTGGTTTTGTAGGGGAGCTATTAGAATATGAGGAGCCTTCAAAGCTTATGGAGACCAACTCCTCCTTCTCTAAGCTTGTAGCTGAATACTGGTCAAGCTGCAGGAGTAACTCCTACCGGGATTTCAGCAAACATCAATGATTAATTGATACACACCTTTTCAAGGATAAATAAAGCATGCACTTTGTCATGAAAATCAATGATACGAGTACCTGAAAATGGCCCTATTAGGTAACAAATATCATCCTAATAAAATAGGAGTATCTGTCTTAAAAGCATTTGACTATTTAATTACCATGCAGAATCAGACTATTTGCATTTTCTAATTGATTTGGTTAGTATCGTTTACAAATGTGGGTGGATGAAATGTGTTTCTCCTTCGTTAATTTACTCTTCTAAGTAATTTTTTTTTTTTTTTTTTTGGAAAAAAACATTTTACTCTTAGGAAATTATACCGTTTCTTTGATTTTGCCTCTAATGTCAATGTTGAAGTATATTGTCATTTTTTGAACATTGAAAGCAAAAATAAAAAGGTTGTGAAACTTTGGAGGGATAAAATGTATTTCTTCATAGTTTTTTGGTCCATTAAAGGCCTATTGAGCCTACAAACTGTAAATATAATAGTTACTTTAGCACCACTAATCTATATTGCTTTTTTTTTTTTTTTTTTTTTTTTTGGGTTTAAAAGAAAAAAATATCATGGACATAAATTTTGGGATGATAGTAGCAAAATTTATAGGGGTGCAAAGGCGGTTACGGTTAGCGGTTAGCGGCAATAACCGCTAACCGTAACCGCCTTAGCGGTTAGTAGATTTCACTAACCACAACCGCTAGGTTAACCGCCGGTTAGCGGTTAGCGAAATAGAAAACCGCCCACCAACCGCTTTTTTAAAATTTGGCTTTTTTTTTTTTTTTTTGGCTTTTTGAGCTTTCTTTAGGGCTTTTTGGGCTTTTTTTTATCCTCATTTTTTTTTCTTGTATTTTTAATATCTTCTAAATCCTAAATTCCTAAAGTATCTAATAATGCTTTAATTAAATTGTAGACTTGTAGTTATAAGTAATATATTGTTTAATTCAATTGAATAAATTGTGATTATCATTGTACATGAATCATATGATTAACTTATAGACTTATGACTTATGAGTTATGTTATACTATATATGTATTATTTATTATTATATAATCATATGATTTAATGATCAAGTCATCATGTGATATAATCATATCAATTATAGTGATAATATATAAATTACTAAAATTATAATGATAATACATTAATACTTAAATTGTGTTTATAAGTAACATTATTGGTCATTGTTTAATCCAATGTCAATTACTTAATTTGATATTATACGAATCATATCATCATTGTACATTAATAATATGATTCATTTGAAGTCTTGAATAAAGTATTTGAATTGTCATTGAATCATATGATTAAGTATTGATATTATACATTTATATTATTCATATGCATATGTAGACTTATATAGACTTATAACATATATAGATTTATAAGTTTATAACATACATTGGAAATAAGTCTCCAGATATTTAATTGTTGTATTAGTATGAATTGGTATACTTATGAGTTATGTCATATTATATATGTATAATTTGTTATTATATAATCAAATGATTTAATGATCAATCTCATGTGATATAATCATATAAATTATAGTGATAATATATTAATACTCAAATTGTGATTTAATTATTTTTTAAAAAAAATTGTGATTTAATGATCAAGTATGATATAATCATATAAATTATAGTGATAATATATTAATACTCAGATTGTGATTTAATTATTTTTTAAAAAAATTGTGATTTAATGATCAAGTGATTATGTTATATGTATAAATATTTTTATAATTATAATTATAAAAATATATTATATAAAAAGGCGGTTAGCGGTTAGTGGTTACGGTTAGTAAACCCAATAACCGCTAACCGTTAACCGCTAGGCAGTTATAGCGATTAGCGGTTAATGCGGTTAGGTGGTTAGATGAGTTTGATGCCTTGGACTCATTTTATTTTTGGGAAACTTACGTATTTGGCTCTTTTGTAATCATAATCTTAAAGTTAAAAAATTTGTGATGTTATTTACCAATTTTTTTGTTAAAATACCCCAAATGCCCCCTTTGTGAGATTTTTTTTGAAATTTTTTTTATTATTTTTTTTTTCGTGCACCCAAAAAAAAAAAAAAATGATGAAATTTAAAATGGGCTAAAATATGAGATCCAACATTACAAACTTTTAAACTTCGAGATTATGATTATAAAAATGCCGATACTTGCCGGGGGAGGGACGGGAGTAAGTGAAGTTTTCATTTTTTTTTTCTTTCTTTTTATTTATCAAGCGCTGCAATAATGGGGTGTACAATTCATCCATATTAAAGAAAAGGGATCTAAAAAGAAAAAAAATGGGATAAAGTCACTAGGAATTCATTTTCGAGTGGCTGAACTAAAATGTAATAACTTTCTTTTTTTTTTGTTAATATATGATGAGCAAAATTCAAAATAGAACAAAAGAAAGAACTAAGCACAGGAAAAAGAAGTAGAGTGGAAACAGGGTTTTGTATTCGTTCAAACACTCAAACTCAAGTACAAGAAAAAGATGAACGGAAAGGCAGCCAATGCGTAAAGTCAAATGATCTTTAGAAATAACCAGCAGTGGTGGATGTTCAATGGTATTAAGGAAATTTCTAAAGTAGTTGATCATGTATTATGGTGAGAGTTCGACTCCCCAAATGGAAATCCTTAATCCTATTAATATTAATCGCCTTGAATTCTAAGGATGCCATGATGAAACTAGGTCAGATTATGGCTCAATTAGATTTGAAAGAGCGCATGTAATTTTCACCGTCTAGGTCTAGGCCCCTCATGCATGGCTTTCAGCAAGTAGGTAAGTATAATAGCTATAATTGATCTTCCTCGCAGGCCTTTTTAAATAGAAAAGAAAAAAGACCTTTAGAAATGAAGAGAGAACAAAAATAAAAATAAATTCGTAGAGAAAGACATTGACATGATTTAAAAAAAAGGGCGCAAATCTAAGATAAATCCGGGAAAGTGCACCTTTCTAAATCTTTCTTTGAGCATTTTTTATTTGAGTTTGAAATGGGTCTCTCCGAGAGTTTTCCGATCAATTTTGCAACGTCTGGCAGTGGCACTTCAACATTTGTTCTAACATTTGGTGAAAGTGGATAGAGGGGGTGAAGAACTTTTTTGGGTATTTTCTTGCATTCTTTCGTCTTACATTGAAAAACAAAATCATATCTTTAACACATCACACATGCTCACGAGTTCTACCAGTTTGCTTGTGATTAAGGAATGAAAAGGGGGCCAAGGGGGAAAGTTAAAGTTGGCAACAGATGGGTAGATGTGAAGATACAATCATAGTTGACATTTGAGGTCTGGTTAGGGTGGCTTAGAGGTTTAATTGTTCAACTAGCAAAAGCAAAATCATTTATCAACATGCTAGAGCTTGGCTAAACTTTTGCTAGAAAAGAAATATAAGAAGAGTATACTGAAACTTATCATTTTCTTTTTTGGCGTGAAGAAATGAATTCAGAAAGAGAGAAATGGTATTTTGCTGCTCCTTGGCCTTTTGTGTTGGGAAAAAGTAGTACGTTTCCGCTGCCACCTCCAATCTTATTGGCAACTCCATCCTTACCCTCCATAGTTTGCTCACTAGAAAAACTTTTGTAGAAGTGCAAAACCTTTGGGTGAGCCTTAATCTTGGAGGGAGTGAAACCTGACAAGTGAAGACCTTCCAATCTTGTCACTCGGGAAAGTGCTACATAGACCATTCCACAGCCAAAAGCTTTAGACAGATCAGTGGAAACTTTCTCAAGAGTCATGCCCTGGCACTTGTGAATACTTAGAGCCCATGCCAATAACAAGGGCAACTGTTTTCTCTCGGCAACAACTGTATCTCCCACCATGACAACCCAAGTTTCTGGTTCAATAACCATTGTCCTCCCTGAATCAAATTTGACTAATGGAAGAAGATTTTGAGAACATATGTCTCCCACGTCAGCTTCCTTATCCTTAAACGTACAAAATCCAATGACGGTACCGGTAGCGCCGTTCACCAGTCTGTGCCAAGTATTCAAGTTCTTGATCAACATCACCCTTGCGCCTTTACAAAGGAAAAGTTCATCAGCTGATATCCCCTGCTTGAGCTGACTCTTCCAAGGGTTTTCACCATTATCAAAAGCTGAATACTTAATAACCTTCTCAGTCTTAGACAAGCTCTCCATCTTCATTTCATTCACTCTATTCACATCTTCTCTCAGCGGGTAGAGTTGTATTGCAGACGGATCAGACGGATCATCCGAGGATGATTGCTCAAGAAGTTTTAATTCTTGAGGATCACACTCCCCTCTCCTTATACCCTGAAGCAACTTGACTAGTCGAGGATCTGATTGCCTAAAAATCGTGGTAAGCTCAAATTGCATATCAAAACTCGCATTCCAACAATCAGCTTCAAATGCAAACTCTTTCCCTGATGAATTCTGAGGATCAAGAATTGGCGGTAGCTGTAAGAAATCTCCACACACAACAAGCTGAATTCCACCCCACATCTCATCTTTAACCCGTATCTTTTTTGCAATCCATTCAAGACTCTCAAACAACTCTGCATCAACCATGCTAATCTCATCAATAACCAATGCATCAACTTTGTTCCACCTTGTGTAGGCCTTGCTATCATTGAGAACCCTATCAAGCAAAGCTTGGCGATCCGCCACGGGGTACCCAATCCCCGCAAACGAGTGCAGTGTTTGTCCCCCAATAGCACATGCCGCAACGCCCGTAGATGCTGTGGCAAAGACCCGAGATGGGGGGTGACATTTTTTTCAATACTTTGATGATATGCTTGACCAACAATGTTTTTCCAGTCCCACCCGAGCCCGTGATGAACACAGAATTTCCCTTTGAAATGGCAGATATAATCTGTATTTGTTCGTCAGTCCACTTGATTCTGGTTCTAGGCTTTCTGGGTTCCCTCTTTTTGGTCTTTTTCTTACTCTGATACCAATTTTGAGCCCATTTTGTGTTTGTCCCAATACTTTTAGTGCTAAAGTTTCTGTACGCAGCCATTAAAGCAGTGATAAACCTCATAGCCAAAGTTTTCCTTTGTTTTTTTCAATTCCCTACCCGGGTCTTCAAGATTTTTTGTCAATGAATGAAAATTTCATAACAAAGCTGTTAAAAACAGTTACAAACAATCACCCAACAACCCAAACCTTTACAGAGAAGTAAAAAAAAAAAATCCCCTGTTTACCAACAAAGCTATACAAACAGCACAAAGAACAACTATACAAGTATTCTATCAGGCATTCCCCAGCCCAGCTATTACACCTGGGTCCTCAAGATTCGATAAATCAATCTTCTTTTTCAAGATTAGTGAGGGAAATGCAGCATGTAGCATCAAGCTGGAGTTACATAACTTGGTATTGAAATGGGATTATTTCTTATTGCGGAAAAATAAATCTAAAGAAAGAAGAGGGTAGAGGAGGAGGCGTCTTACCGAGTTGGGGGTGGCAGAAGTAACAATCTCCACCAGAGAAGCATATCTTTCGTTGATCCTGAAGGGAGGGCGAAAGGAGTCGCAATAAACCTAAATGGGTTCTTTCTGTAAATGGAGAAACTATTAATTGGGCTTGAGCCTAGCCGTCCAATGGAAAAAGAATGGGCTTAGATAGGGGTCAATCTTATATATATATATATATTTAGATTGGGCTTAGATAGACGGTCGATCTTTTGGATATATATTAACTAAAGGGGGGGAAACAGAAGTAAAAAATTCTAAATAGTAATCTCCACTTCATATAATCTATTAGTCTACTCTTGAGAAGATCTAATAAAAGAAACCTCGTTTTACAAATTATGAAATGAAATGTTCAACTTTTTTGGTAGGTTTCAAAACATTAGTTTTGTCAACATCATATATATATATTACACATTTGCACAAGGGGAGAGAAAGAGAAGTGGAAGATTCTAACTAAAAACCTTTGCTTAATGAGATGTAATCATTAACCGATTGATTTACTATTGAGAAAATCTAATAAAAAGAACCTATTTTGCGAAGTACAAAGTGAAATGTTCAACTATTTTGGTACATTTCAAAACACCGGTTTTGTCATTTATATATCTTCATTAAAACGCGCACACACCAAGTCATATATATATATATATATATATATATATATATATATATATATATATATACTATTCAAATAAAAGTATCAACAAAACTTCTCTTTTTTTTTTTTTTTAAAAAAAAAAACTTTTTCATACAAAACATTCTTATTCTTATTATTATTATTTTTTCACATCAATCAAATCTACTATAATTTTAGTGTACTCTTTTTACAAGTCTTTTGCCAAACACACTCATAGGACTTGGCCCCAACCAAATTTTCAGAACATGTGCATGGAGCGCCCTCTCTATACCTTGTAGAGAGAGAGAATGGTAGACAAGATATATATTGTGATTCTCATAGATAAAAGTAGAAGAGAAATTGAGTGAACACTCATGGAGCAAAGAAGAATTAAGTTGAAAACTTAGTTACACTTACTACTTTGTTTCTTTGTTTTGGCTTTGATTCAGGATGAAAAACTGCGTCAGGCTTGGTAGTAAGTAGTGGAACTACTAGAGAAGACAACGGCGAAGAACATGGGACAACGGTGTCGTTCGTTATCTGTTGCCATTTTATGACCTAATTGTTGGGGACCTTCTTTAATTCTCTCCCCCCACACTTGGTGAGGGAACTTGTGTTAGGAAACCAAAAAAGTGCTCTGTTTTTTAATATTACTCTTAAAGTTTGTAATCAGACACAGACAGTGAAGTCAATGTAATTTTTTATTACCATTACCACAACCTTCTCTATTTTCTTAGCCCCAAAGCATGGAAATTCCGTGACCCAAAGCAGGAAAAGCCGCTCATTATAGTTTCTTTCTTCTGCATGATGTGTTGGTGTCTCATGGACAACGTTTCCAGAGAAATGTAAGAATCACATCTGCAGACGGTGAACATATGGAAACAAACAAAATGGTAACATTCCGTGGCACCCTGCATGCTGAGCCAAACAAACAAACAAAAGGAATCAAAAAAAGGTTGATGATAAAAAGTAGGCTCTGAAAATGATATGCCATTTATGGGGATTGATTCAATGAATTCTATTTTGAGTTCTCTCAGACATGGAAGATTGCAATTTTATTAATTTATACATTTGTTGTTCTATGTGGGACTATGGAACTTCAAGGCAATCTATTCAAAATCAAGCAATTTCTTTGTTTAACATTTCAACGTTAAGGCAAATTAGCTTCTCATTTAAGGACACAACATACAAAACCTCTGTCAGCTTCAATGCTTTCCACAAGTTGATACTACTTATCCTCCTTTATGGACCATCAATAGCAGAGGACAACTCATACAATTACAAAACTTGTTACTTTTTTTTTTTTTTTTTTGAATTTTTTTATTTTATTAAAGGGTATTATTCTTGTTCATTTGCGTATTGTAGAGAATAATACGCGGCATGAGGCAGGCCATACATGATACATACAAAGCAAAAGGCATCAATATCCAGATAATGCCCTCCATAATTGCTCTCATCAACCACACTGTAGAAGGATCAATGTTAGCTAACCATTGATAGAAGTTCTCCAACAATGGCTTCCTTGGGAGACTCACTTGGTACGTGCATTCCATCACCTTGCATGCACTCTTTTTCCACCAAGTTAGCAACTTATGATGTTCTTCTTCTTATTCTATAAAGTAGTAAATTAATGTTTTTCTTTTGTGCTGGTTATTAAAGATTTGTCCCACAATAAACGATGAACCATTTTTTTTTTTTTTATTGTCTTTGTTTTTTGTCTTCAAGTTGGTTTTGGAAATGAATCACAGTTTATTTATTCTTATGTAAACTTTTGAAAAGATCTTCAACAGAATTCTAGATAGAAAAATCATCACCTGTTCCTTCGTATTCCCTCCTCTGTTTCGTTCTGTTTTATGATTTTTAATTCATGTTGTCCTTAATCAATGGATATGTAGGGAGATTCTTTTGCAAGTGTGACAAAGAATCTGGTTTGGGTTCTTACTGCATTCAAAGGACTATTGTAGACGGTGTGAACCTCCTCTTCCTCTGTGTCTTCTATCTACTTTTGGTCATAGAATCTAGAAGAAAGCATTGTATTTGTGGTGCAAATGGAAGGGACTGGTTCACAATTGTTGTTTCAATCTGCTGTATTCTTACTAGCACTGCATATTTTAATGCATGTTTATGGGATCTGATAGCCAAAAATGGTGAATTCAATCATCTGAGCTCGTTGGTATACTTTGTCAGAGGACTAGTTTGGATCTCTTTTACAGTTTCCTTGTTGGTTCAAAGGTCAAAATGGATCAAAATTCTAAACTCCGGCTGGTGGGTCTTCTGCTTTTTACTAGTTTCGGCTCTAAATATCGAAATTCTATTGAGAGAGCATAGTATTCAGATTCTTGACATAATGCCATGGTCTGTGAACTTTTTACTTCTTTGTTGTGCTTTCAGAAACGTCAATCATTTAATATTCCAACACACTCCTGAGAAGACTCAATCCGAGCCACTATTGAACAAAAATGCTGAAAATGGCCTGCAGACTAAGCTAGGCCAGGCCAGTTTCCTTAGCAAATTGACATTTTCTTGGATTAATTCTTTGCTTTCCCTTGGTTATTCTAAACTATTAGCTCTGGAAGACATCCCTTCTTTAGTTTCTGAAGATGAAGCCAATTTAGCCTACCAGAAGTTTTCTGATGCATGGGAATCCCTTCTGAGGGAGGGGAGCTCAAGCCAAACAAGCAACCTAGTTCTTCAGGCCATAGCAAGAGTTCATCTAAAGGAAAATATATTTGTAGCCATTTGTGCATTTCTAAGGACAGTTTCTGTAGTTGTTTCTCCTTTGGTGCTCTATGCTTTTGTAAACCATTCAACTAATAGCCATGAGGAAGATCTGTATGAAGGTCTTTCTATAGTGGGGTGTCTAGTTCTTGTCAAGGTGGTAGAATCATTCTCTCAAAGGCATTGCTTCTTCCAATCAAGGAGGTCAGGGATGAGGGTGAGATCAGCCTTAATGGTGGCAGTCTATCAAAAGCAGTTAGTGCTTTCTTGTTTGGGAAGGAAAAGGCACTCAACAGGGGAGATTGTGAATTATGTTGCAGTTGATGCCTACAGAATGGGTGAATTTCCATGGTGGTTCCATTCAACATGGAGTCTTGGATTGCAACTTTTTCTAGGCATAGGTGTTCTTTTGGGGGTTGTTGGTATTGGTGCTCTTCCTGGTTTAATCCCTCTTCTCATATGTGGATTTGTTAATGTGCCATTTGCAAAGATGCTACAAAAATGTCAATCCCAATTCATGATTTCCCAAGATGAGCGACTCAGAACCACTTCTGAGATCCTAAACAATATGAAAATTATAAAGTTGCAATCATGGGAAGAGAAGTTCAGGAACCTGATTGAAAGCCTCAGGAACAATGAATTCAAATGGTTAGCTGAAGCACATTTTAAAAAGGCTTATAGCACCCTATTGTATTGGATGTCTCCAACCATCATTTCTTCAGTTATCTTCTTCGGATGTGCCATTTTTAGGAGTGCTCCACTAAATGCAAGCACAATTTTCACAATTCTAGCAACATTAAGGAGCATGGGAGAACCTGTCAGAATGATACCAGAGGGTCTTTCCATTTTGATCCAAGTCAAGGTCTCTTTGGATCGTCTAAATGTCTTTCTGCTCGATGATGAGCTCAAAAATGATGAAATCTTTAGAACCCCATTACAGAATTCAGATAAGAGTGTTAAAATTCAATATGGCAATTTCAGTTGGGATCCAGAACCTATACTTCCAACTCTCAGAGAAATAAATTTGGAAATAAAATGGGGGCAGAAAATTGGAGTTTGTGGGCCAGTTGGAGCAGGGAAATCATCACTTTTATGCTCTATACTTGGGGAGATTCCAAAGGTTTCAGGAACTGTGAGTTACAAATGAAGTAGTAAGTGAATTACCATGAACTAAAATGCATGCACGTTACTAATTTTAATCTTTTGAATCATGCACAGGTCAATGTATATGGATCCATTGCCTATGTTTCTCAAACTTCTTGGATCCAAAGTGGGACAATCCGTGATAACATACTCTTTGGAAAGCCTATGGATCAAACAAGATATAAGGATGCCATAAAAGCGTGTGCTTTAGATAAGGATATCAATAGTTTCGACCATGGTGATCTCACGGGAATAGGTCAGAGAGGGATCAACATGAGTGGAGGGCAGAAACAGAGAATTCAACTTGCTCGAGCTGTCTACAACAATGCTGATATCTATCTCCTGGATGACCCTTTTAGTGCAGTAGATGCTCATACTGCTGCATGTTTGTTTAAGGTAAGAAAAACTTCTTCTCAATCAAGGAAACTAGAAATTAACAGCCTCTTTTTATTACATTTTACTCATTTCAAAAGATGAAAATGCAGGACTGTGTCATGGCTGCTCTAGAAAAGAAAATTGTCATTTTAGTGACTCATCAAGTGGAGTTTCTCTCAAATGTTGATCAAATTCTGGTAAAATTTCTTTGGAAATCTGTATCTATATGTGTGTATATATATATATATATATATATATATATATATATATATATATAAAATATGTTCATATGTGTTGGGGATAAAATCCACTATGGGTCCTACTATCTCTCAATCACCTGAAGGTGGAACATGGAGAGAGCAGTTACATAAAATCAAATAAAAGGAATCGATCAAATTATTCTCAAGAGATTATTAGCTCGTGCTATATTTTGACTCCACATACGAGTGTTAACTTAAGCATCAGAGAGTCTCCGGCTAAGGCCCGAGACCTGTTTGACGCTCTTGTTATTTTGCACGAGCGCGAAGATCAAAGACGCCTCGAAGAACGTGCAGATATCACCAATCGGAGACTGTTAGACCAAAAAATGTCCTAACAATATGTATGTGTTTTAAGTTAACTGAACTAAACACATGTTTCTGCACCTTTAGGTTATGCAGGGCGGGGAAATTACTCAATCAGGAAGCTATGAGGAGCTCTTGACAGCTGGGATGGCATTTGAACAACTTGTGAATGCTCATAGAGATGCAATGACAGTACTGGATCCTTTAAATAATGAGAGTCAAGGAGAACTTCAGAAGGTAGATATTGTTCAGATAGAGCAGTGTCAAGGGTCTTACCTCACGAAAGGAAACAGTGAGGGAGAGATTTATGTGGAAGGTGTCCCGGGAGTACAACTAACAGAAAAAGAAGAGAAGGAGATTGGTGATGTTGGGTGGAAACCTTTCTGGGACTACATTCATGTCTCACAGGGATTGCTTCCTCTATGCTTAAGCTTAATAAGTCAGTCTATTTTTACTGCCCTTCAAGCTGCTTCAACTTATTGGCTAGCTCTAGGCATTCAAATTCCTAAAATTACTTATGGCATGTTGATTGGAGTTTACACTGCAATTTCAACACTTAGTGCTGTCTTTGTATATCTAAGGACTTTCTTTGCAGCCCATCTTGGATTAAAAGCTTCTACAGCCTTCTTTTCTGGTTTTACTAATGCCATTTTTAAAGCTCCCATGATGTTCTTTGACTCAACCCCAGCTGGGCGGATTTTGACCCGAGTAAGATTTCTTCAAAATCAACATGACTTAAAAAATTATTTTCACCCATTGATGCCAATATTTATATCTTGTAGGCTTCATCAGATTTGAGTATTTTGGATTTTGACATACCTTTCACCATTGTGTTCTTGGCGGTTTCTGCTATTGAACTTCTTACAATGATTGGAATCATGGCCGCAGTCACATGGCAGGTTCTTATTGTAGCCGCCCTGACTATGTTCGCTGCAACATATGTTCAGGTAAAATCAATATTTCAGTTTTGATTTCTTCAACCTTTCTTGCCTCACCAACAGAATATAAGAGCTAAATTATAGGCTTTGTTAAAAGGGTTACTATCTAGCCTCTGCAAGGGAACTTGTAAGGATCAACGGAACAACAAAGGCACCCATTATGAATTATGCAGCTGAGACATCACTCGGAGTAGTCACTATAAGGGCCTTTAACATGGCGGACAGGTTCTTCCATAGCTACATAAAGCTCATCGACACGGATGCCAGTCTTTTCTTTCATTCTAATGCAGCCATGGAGTGGATAATTCTAAGAGTAGAAGCACTTCAGAACTTGACCCTTTTCGCCGCAGCTTTGCTCCTAGTTTTACTTCCTAAGGGTTATGTGGCTCCAGGTAACATCAATTCATTATTTTAAGTAGGGAATTTTAAGATGTTGAAAAACGTTCATTATTTTCCTTTTCTTTTGGTCTTTGCAGGGCTTGTAGGGCTTTCTCTTTCATATGCTTTGACATTGACAAGCACCCAAATTTTTGTGACTAGATGGTATTGCAACTTATCAAACTATATTGTCTCAGTTGAACGGATCAAACAATTCATGCATATACCTTCTGAGCCTCCTGCAATTGTGGAGGGCAGAAGACCACCATCTTCATGGCCTTCAAAGGGGAGGATAGAGTTGCAAGCTCTAAAGGTAAGGAAACTAATACTTGAAAACCTGCACCATGAATTTAAATGTGACGATTTTGTTTTGTTTTTTTCTATTGGTTTCAGATAAGATATCGTCCAACAGCTCCATTAGTTCTCAAGGGGATTACTTGCACATTCAAAGAAGGGACTAGAGTAGGAATTGTGGGAAGGACAGGGAGTGGAAAATCTACAATAATAAGTGCTTTATTTCGTTTAATGGAGCCTGCAAGCGGGACGATTCTTATAGATGGGCTTGACATATGCTCTATTGGTCTCAAAGATTTGAGGAAAAAGCTAAGCATCATCCCCCAAGAACCAACTCTTTTTCGGGGTAGTGTTCGAACTAACTTGGATCCACTAGGCCTTTACTCGGATGCCGAAATATGGAAGGTGAGCCAACTGATCATTCTAGATGCTAATCAATAAGTTTTGGGGCAACCAAAATTAAGAAAACCAGTTTGCAGATGGTTTTATGTCAGAATGTGCTGATATTCCATAACCTTTTCAATTGCATATAGGCTTTAGAGAAGTGTCAGCTCAAGGCAACAATTAGCAGCCTGCCAAATCTGCTAGACTCATCCGGTGAGTAGTTGAATTCATTTGAATTAGATGCAATTGTAAGGCACATTTGCTTGTATTTATATATCTAATCCTGGTTTATTCAACAGTGAGTGATGAAGGAGAAAATTGGAGCATGGGGCAACGACAGTTGATTTGTCTTGGAAGAGTCCTTCTTAGGAGGAACAGAATTCTAGTTCTAGATGAGGCTACTGCTTCCATTGATTCTGCAACAGATGCTATTCTGCTGGGAATTATTAGGCAGGAATTCTCTGAAAGCACAGTGATTTCTGTAGCACATAGAGTCCCGACTGTTATGGACAGTGACATGGTCATGGTCCTCTCTTATGGTATGCTTCCTTTTTTCCACTTCTTCCTAATATAGCATATGAACATGACCATATATGATCAAATTAAACACACCCAGATTTGAAAAAAAAAAAAAAAAAAAAAAAAACTGTAAATTGCAGACAAAAAATACATTGACACTTGCAATTTAAAGTTGTTAAGGTTACTAAGAAAAAGTGGTTGCATAGCTTTTTAAATTATATAATATACTTAATTATATATAGGATGCTCATGACAGTGGAATAATATTCCTAATTAAGCTAGTGTCTGTTGGTTTGTATTGCAGGGAAGCTGGTTGAGTATGATGAGCCTTCAAAACTTATGGAGACCAACTCCTCTTTCTCTAAGCTTGTAGCTGAATACTGGTCCAGCTGCAACAGAAATTCCTACCAAAATTTCAACAACAATTAATCAAGATGAAGAAATATGGGAGAAAATCTTCTGATTTGTTGGATGATTAATTATGTGGTATTCAATATTGTCTTAAAAAAGGGAAGTCATAAATCACATGCGCAACTGGGTTAGATTGGTTGAAAAAACTGATATATATTGTCATTGAGAAATATTATTTAATAAATTGTTATACAACTGTCATATGACTAGGATGATGATGATGTAATAGTAAAATTTAGCCTTTGAATTTTTTCTTTTTACAAACACTTGCACATTTAAAGGCTTAAACTATTGAAATGTGAAGCGAAAAAAGAAAATGTTAGCAAGCAAGAGGCCCTTTCAGGAGGGAGATCGAGGTTCATGTCATGCAAAATAAACTACTCCAAACCCTAACTTTGTGGGAGCATAATTCTTAATTAACATTCCCAAACAAAAGGGAAATAATCTACAAACCTATTATATTTGTAGAAACTAAGGACGAGGCTCCATTCTCCTGTATTTGCAACTGATGGGTTGCCCCCATCAATTTCTATAAGTATTTTGCATGATTTATTTTTTGGAAAAATTAGACTTTACTGCCTCAAAATTTGAGCCCATTTTCAATTTGACCTCCAATATTTCAATTTTTACCATGTATCCTATCAAAGTTTTAAAATTTTTCAATGTGGCCCATCCGTTAACCATTTCCGCCCAATTTGACAGAAAATTGGTCACGTGTATTTTTGTGTCATAAATTTCCAAAAATGTCCCCAAGTCAAACCAAAATAATAATAATGGTGGTGGCCGGCCAACCCCGGTGGGCATGGAGTGAGCCACACCAATTCGGCAAATGGGTGAGAAAGTCACCCCCTTTTGCCACTTGGGGTCGCTAAGCCTCCCCCAAAGGGTTTGGGGGGTGGTTTCGGCCACGTCCATTTGAGCCCATATATGGGGGTGGTCGGCCATCCCCCATGGGTCGTGGGGGTGGCTCGCCACCCCCAATTTGGCCATTTGAGCCACCCCCTTGGCCATTTGGGAAGGATTTGGGAGTGGTTGCAACCACTCCCATTTGGCCCCTTGGGGGTGGTTGGCCACCTCCCATGGGCCATTGGGGTGGCACGCCAGCCCCAATCCGGCCAGATGGGGGTGGCCAGGCCAACCCCATGGCCAAAGCCACCCCCAAATGGCCAAAGGGCCCCCAATTTATTTATTTTTTCCTATTTTTTGAGTATTGTAGAGGCAATTTAGTATTTTTTTATTATTCCTGTAAGAGAAGACGGTTGTGGCTAATGGATGGGCCACATTGAAAATTTTTGAAACTTTGAAGGGGAGCACTGTAAAAATTGAAACATTAGAGGTCAAATTGAAAATGGGCTTAAACTTTGGGGGTAAAATGTATTTAACCTTTCTTTTTTAATGAATTATATATTCTGCATGATTTTGTTGTATAAGATTACTCAAAAACTACCAAGGATCAGCTAATTCTAGAGGTTTATGCCCTACACTACGATATATAAGGTTGTTAACAGTAATGAATCACCCAGAGAATCAACCACTAATCACACTGAATAAAATTTCACCTAAAAAATAAACACAAAATCATCATTTCATCAATACCAAACTTAATGAGTTTCCTTTTATGCTTTGATTTTGTAATCAAACATTTGTAATTGTAGTCTATATACTGTCATGTGTAAGATACAAATGTGTGGGAAAACTTACTCAAGAAAATGCCTTTGGGTCCATTTGGCAATGGACTTGATAAGTGATTTTTGGTTTGGAAGTGGTTACAAAATATATTTCTTTTGAATTTTTTTTATGGAAAAGTGAAAAAATTTTATTTTGTAGTGGACTTTTTGTTGGTATAGGAATAAAAAGTAATAAAAAATGATTGATGTGATATAAATTGATTTTTTCTTAAAAAACAATTGGGACTTTGGCCAAGTCCATTGCCAAACGAAGCCAAATTTGATTTTGTAATCAGATGGTGGTATAACCAATAATATACAAGAGCGGAGCTACAAGTCTACATGTCTAGTTGGGGGGTTCTTGGTAACCCCAAAAAATTGTAAAGTCCTTATAAAAATATGATTTTCTATACTACGATCTCGGCATTGATGACGTTTTCACACCTTTAGATGTAGCTTTATAAAGAAATTGCTAAAGATGGGTTAACTACCTTTTTAATACCTAGGTTTTCACGTTTTTTTTTTTTTTTTTTTTTTTTTTTTTCACCTAGGTTTCAATTCATATTACAAATGGCACCTGTCTTATGGGTAAATCTCAATTTAGTATCTCAATCACCATTCTGTCAGTCAAACTAACGAATTGCAATAGGAGTGGTTTCGGCCACCCTAGAGCAGGTATGGGTGTATCCGACCACTCACATGGCCTCTAGGGGTGGCTCGGCTACCCTCAAGGCCTTTGGGGGTGATTTTAGCCACCCAATTTTTGAACATTCGCGCGTGGTTGCTAAGGCTTAGAACAAGCAAATGCTTTGCTACGAGCCTTGTTAGGCTTTTGCTAACATTGACATTATGCGAAATTGACTCTTGAGGATTATGCAAAGCACCAGCAGTTACTCTTGAGTTGTTTTTTGGAAGTTCCGCAAAATGGACTCTTGGAAAGACTAGCTAGAATTTGCGCATTACTTTCTGATAGTGACGACTCTACTTTGAAATTAGATGATCCTATGTTTTGTGAAAGGATTGTTTTCAGCAATGATTTATCACTAGAATTGCAAATATACCAACTGGGAGGAGAGATTAGTCATGTGCTTGATGATGAGAGTGCAGTGGCCGACGATAATGGTGATAATGATGATGCTTTTGTTGATTGGTTATGGATTAGAGCTCCAACAATTGAGGAGTCAAAGGAATGGAAAAGAACGAGAGAAGATATATAGCAAGAGTGAAGGAATGATGTTGTTCAAGATCTTTGAAATGCAATTTGACTAGCTGGATTAAATGCATAAGCGAAAATCTGAGATTTTGATATGCGAAAAACCCCTGCTGAATCTCGAGTATAAATATATTGAAAATAGTGAGAAAGGGGAAGGAATTTCAGGGTACGAGGAACAAAGTTATCATTCCATGTTGTTGAACCGGTAGAAAGAGCTTGAGAAGGGATGTGATTGCTTCGAGTTGAAGATCATATTTGATAGTATTCTGAAATAGTCACAAACAAAGAGTGACATAAAAGAGAATATCATAAACAACATATACATGTTAACTTTATGGTCAAGTATGTGTGTGTGATCCTTGAATCCAGTGGTTTTCGTGACCGGCGCAGCCATTGCCAAATACTTGGTCATTACAAGATGTACATCACTAGTAGTGTGGGCCACCCGATGTCAGACTCGGTTAGGCTGCTAGTGGTGGATGGTAGCGTACAATGGTCAGGGCATCAGCATTGTATTACAGATCCCTCGAGACAGAGCCAACCCTGCTGGGAAGAGATAATATTTCGGGTAGACCATACAATTGAACTATGACATGATTCTCATATTACAATATATATTATATTTATATTGCATTCTTGATAAATTGTCATCTCATAATGTTGCATGTGCTTTATAGACAACTGAGTTCACCATTTAATGATGGGTACGTCATATGCATTCATACTCACTAAGTCGTCGGACTTACTCTTGTATTCTTTCCCATTTTTTCTCCATATGTACAACTATACGGTTATAGATAGTTTAGCAGAAGATGGAGGACTTGATCCGAGTAACGCTTGAGGATTTATTGTGAGATTAGGCGGGTGCTCATGGTAACTAGTACTTTTTGTTGATGTTGTAAATTTAAGAGCTTTTATGCATACTTGGATATTAAGGTATATCATAAATCCCTTGTAAAAATGACTTGTATAGTGTAATTTTAGCTATTTTGATGTTCTTTGGTAGATGCTTTGTTTGTAATGATTAATGTTATAGAATCTTGATGTTTCCGCTGCTTAGTATCCTATCTTCTCTAGGAGTAAAATTCCCTGAGTCTTGTTCCTTGTGGAATAAGGCTGGGAGACGAATCATGAAGTTAATTACTAGTTAATTAATTTTCAGAGCGTTACATGCAGACTTTTACTAGGCCAGGCCTGTTTCCTTAACAAATTGACATTTTCTTCGATTAATTCTTTGCTTTCCCTTGGTTATTCTAAACTATTAGCTCTTGAAGACATCCCTTCTTTAGTTTCTGAAGAAGAAGCCAATTTAGCCTACTAGAAGTTTTTTGATGCATGGGAATCCCTTCTAAGGGAGGGGAGCTCAAGCCAAACAAGCAACCTAGTTCTTCAGACCAAAGCAAGAGTTCATCTAAAGGAAAATATATTTTGTAGCCATTTATGCATTTCTAAGGACAGTTTCTGTAGTTGTTTCTCCTCTGGATCTATGTTTTTGTAAACCATTCAACTAATAGCCATAAGAAAGATCTGTATGAAGGTCTTTCTATAGTGGGGTGTCTAGTTCTTGCCAAGGTGGTAGAATTTCTCTCAAAGGCATTGCTTCTTCCAATCAAGGAGGTCTGAGGGTGAGAAATAAGAAAAGAGTATAACTTTGAGGCTAGGGTAAAGTGTAATTTCTCATTTAAAAGAAAGAAAAAAAAAAAAAAAAAAAAAGACGTTTAAAATTTGAAGATAATTGATGGAGCTAATTTTTGGGAAAAAGAAAAAAGGAAATTACACTTTACTCCCTTAAGTTATACCATTTTTTTTATTTTATCTCCGATAGTTAAAAATTGACAATGTATACCAACGAAGTTTTTGAAATTGTTAATGTAACCCATCCGCTAAAAAATTTCTTTTTTTTTGATAGAACAAGCTTACGTGCACCGCAGGTGGATTTTAAGAGTGAAATCTTTTTAGAATCATATAAAGAAGAGACATGTTATATATATGTACATCTCTGTATATCTTTTTCTCTAATTAACCATTGGATTAAGAGAAAACATAAAAAGAAAATTTCTCTATAAAGAATTCGTACAATACAAATAATCAACTTTTATAGTTAGATCGAGGTGTATACGTTTTGATTACGTGAATGCTTAAATCTCTTATAAGTTACAGACCACTAGTATATATACGGCGGCTCTTTGTATATATATATATATATATATATATATATATATATATCTCAACTTGCATGCATTAGCGTTTACGCATTTCTTCCTTTGCCTTGCCCTAGAGGCCTTCGTTTTGAAACAAAACAAAAGTTTTCTCCTTCTTCTTGAACTAAAATTATGAACTTTTGCTTCTTCTCCACATCTTCGTTTAATTATATATAAACTTTTCCTTTCCGAGAAAATGACAAATTAGAAAATGATCAAAACAAGTGGGAAAATTACTTGAACATATATATATATATATATATATAATTGAGTTCTTTGATCAAATATCTTGCATCTTTAAAAAATTGCCCAAATACTTTTGGAGACAATAACGGACAATTTGGTTAAGTATTTGGTATTTTTCAGGAAAATACAAGTTTATTTTTTGCATCAGCATGATACACTATCTTCATTCAAGACAGATTGAATATGCACATTTGCCGTCCGTCTCACTTCGTCCTCCATTTACATTATTATTGAGAAACAATTTGGGTTAGTATTTAACAAGTTGGCATTCAAACAATTAATTATATTTATAAGTAAATATGGGATATAAAATATTCCATCCTAGCTCTCTTGAATTTACGCAAAACTACAGGGATTATTATAAGATATGAGTTTGAGAATTTTAGAGTACAAAAGGGCTCAATTGGGTTCTTATCATAATTAACAAAACTAAATGCACTTCAGGTAATTTGTTTCATATTATTTCCATAGTATTTTTTTTTATTATTATTATTCAAATGAGGAAATTAGGGCTACAAAGGGGGGCCAGGATATTATTTCGATAGTATTAGTTGCAAATTTATCTGTTTCTGTGATGGATTGGACTGCATTAAGTACATGCATGCTTATATGAAACATAAGAGGCCAGGTTAAGTAGTTTTTAGATATAAAACAAAAGTCAACGTGTTTTTAATAAAATTTAAGAATAATTATATTTAATATACTTCTCATACAAGTGGACGAAATGGTAGTAAATCTATTTGAAGCATCACTTTTTTTTTACGAATACCGATTGTTACTGTCACGTCATCTAATTGTATATAGTAGTTAAATAAAAATTTACTAATTAAATAATATTAATCAAAATTCAAATACCATAAAGTAGTTTCAATCTAGCTAGTCAAATAAGATTGTGTCCCTCCAAAGGAAGAGAAATGTTCAAAATTTTAGGCTCGAGAAGCAAGGTTTTGGAGTGAGGAGGCAACATATACACTCCTTAATTATTTAGTTTAATATCCATTATTTCTTTACTAAAACTGTATAAAAAAATATAAAATAAAAATAAATAATAATCCCCCACCAAGTATCAAATGCAAATTGAACTACCTTCAAAATTAGAGAATAATTCCCTTATCACCTCCTCCACTCCTTTCCATCGATCCCTCTCCTCCTCCAAGTCATCCCAGACAAAAACCCTAAACCATAATTTGCTTCACTTAGCTTCCCACTCATGAATAACTCTAACCAGACCACCTCCTCACATGGCCTCACAGCCGAAGAATTCTCTAAGCTCGAGCCCACTATTAAAACCTATCACACATTCGAGCCGTGCCATAAAACATGCACCTCCCTATTGTCAATCCATGTAGATGCCCCAGCAAGCATCACATGGCCCTTTGTACGTGATTTTGGAAGCCCTCAAAAGTACAAGCACTTCATCAAAAGTTGTACGGTGGTGTCGGGCAATGGAGAGGTGGGAAGCATAAGAGACATCATGGTCGTCTCAGGGCTTCCGGCCTCAACGAGCACCGAAAGACTAGAAGTTCTAGACGATGAGAATCGCATTCTGAGCTTCAGGGCCGTCGGGGGAGACCACCGGCTGCATAATTATCGCTCTGTTACGTCAGTCAATGAGATGATCGACAAGGAAGGAAAGGCTTACACAATTGTTTTGGAGTCCTATGTTGTGGAAATACCTGAGGGGAACACTGCCGAGGATACTAGGATGTTTGTGGATACAGTTGTGAAGTTGAACCTTGTTAAGCTTGCAGATCTGGCTATGGCTTCTTGGAACATGAAGGGATGATGATGATGATGATGATGAACAGTGATCATGGCATGATGGCCATGACGATGGATGCAAGATCATGATGGTGGTGGATATGGTATATTGGTTATAGCCTTCTAGGCATGGTGGTCTTATTTTTGTTATGGATATTTTGGTAGCGTGCGGACATTGCTAATACTTGTTTATTTGGAAAAGTTGGAATTTTTTATTTTTATTTTTTTAAATTAGAGCCATATATTATATTATATTGCAAGTTGGATTGGTAACGTGGGTACATTTGAATGTGCGTTTGTTTTTTCTAGCAACACAAAGAAACCT
Source organism: Corylus avellana (assembly GCF_901000735.1). Taxonomy (NCBI): domain Eukaryota; kingdom Viridiplantae; phylum Streptophyta; class Magnoliopsida; order Fagales; family Betulaceae; genus Corylus; species Corylus avellana. Next base: position 9,124,843 of record NC_081547.1, on the reverse strand, counting down.
TCCATGCTACTTTATCCACCTGCACAAATTAGTCAAAGCCATATTAATTCTATCAGTTGAATTTTTAGAAAATTATAAAATTTTAAAGGAAATTAGTCGCTTCATTAGCTATTGTTGTAAAAAATAATCACAACTATGGTAAATATTATAAAACCACATAATATAATATGGCAATGCTATTCAACTGACGCTACTGTACTGACCTAAACAAATAAAATCATTTGCATGCGTCAATATTGCTATTCAATTTTATTTCATTTGGATGAGGATGTAATATAGGCTAGGTTCATGAAAAGGAAATTAGAGTCAATTGACCCAATTTACTAACTTTCTTTAAAAATAATATTTCTAAAAGTCATATTGGAAAGACGTACATTACAGGTTTCGTGGCAGGCAGATTTGGCCCATTTGGGTCCCCACTTTTAAGGCTGTACAATCGGATCGTTTCAAAGCATATATGAATCTGGATAGGCCCGTATTTTTTCAATATGGGCTAAAGGTTAAACTTCTGTCCTATGTTTGGGCCTACTCGACCTGTACCAAACCTTCATACTTTTTTTTTTTTTAATCAAATAGGAAAAAGGTTAAAAGTGATCAAAACACTGAAAATGAGTGGGCTCTCCTACAATAAACTGAAACATAGAAATTACTAGTGCAGGTAACAATAACAAAGTAGGAAATGGGCCAAATAATTAGCCCGGTCCTCTTAAAGGGGCCACATAAAGCGGTTTTAAAGGCAAAACGAGTACACAAAGAGTCATAAACCTCATGAGACTTACAAACCCTACTTACAAGTGTAAGAACCCCATGAGGTTCAAATCCATCTGCACTCCCAGCAAAGAACATCGACCACCCAAGGGAAGTCAATATAGGACAGGCACAGGTAAGATCCAGATCTGGAACTACTAAAAAGGGAGTATTGTTTCTGAAAGCACTAGTCTCTACTACAAAGTTAAACAATACAAACAGAGGGAAACTAAAACCCACAAAACCCAAACAAAAAAAATAGGAAATACATGGAAACAAAGAAAAATACAGAAAAGAAAAAACAAATTAGAAAAAGAAAAAAAAAATTGCCAATAAACTCAGAGAAGTGCTAGGAAGTTAAACAAATGAATCAAGAAAAATTTTCAAACGAATGTGGCAAGGATTTTTAAATTAAAAAAAAATGCAATTCTCTCTCCATTGTCTGCCACTCGCAGTCTGCCACGTCAATTTAGAAATTTTTTTGAGTTCATTTGTTTGGCCTCCTAGCACTTCCCATAAACTCGTGATCAAAAATATTGTCCACTAAACTCAAAATAATAATAAGAATAATCCAAGGTCATCCTATCAGATGAAGCCAAGAGATCCATTACAGAGTGTTTTTATTTTCATTTTTAATTGCCCCTATTTATCGATGAACTTGTCCTTAAGTTAACCATTCTACTTCAACCTTTTTGTGCCTTTTCCATTTTTTTATGGTAGATATTTTAATCAATATGTGGAAAAACTCTGTATCCGGTGATACAGAACAAGTTAAGTTATTAAACTTATTTCATATTAGGCTAGTCTAATTTAGAGCTCATATTTCAAATTGGGCTGAATCAGGATTATAACAACTTACTACGCTTTTGTGTTGGCGTATATGGTAACCTACTTTATCGTGACTTTTACTTTGAATTTGATAATCATTTTCACTTTTGTGGTAACTTCACTCACGCAAGACACCAAATAACCTTTTTTATAAGTTACTTTTTTCAATATTTGAACATACGATGTGGTACGTACTTTGATACTAAATGTAGGTGCTTAACCAATACGTCAAAAATTTCATAACTGATAAAACGTGAAAAATTAAGTCCTTAATCATATATTTCATGCTAGACTGGGTCAATCTAACGCTCATATATCAAATTAGGTCCTACCATATCATAACATATTCTGAAGATTTGTGTATGAATGAATATGTAATGGTGGGCAGATGAGATGCATCATATCAAGGAGTTTTGATTGCCATTGAGTAGATTGAAAACATACAAAGGGCGCCCGTCGCATGCGGACAAAAATTTACTATAAATTAGTTTGTAACTAATTTATATAAATTTATCTAATAAAGTGATATGTGTCCCTTAACATATAAGAATCACTTTTTTTTTTTTAATAGTATATGTTTCTCACATATTTATTTAATAGGTATGAAACACATGTCACTTTATTAGATGTGTTTGTATAAATTAACTATAAACTAGTTTGTAGCAAATTTTTATCAGTCACATGCTTAATTTCCAAGATATGGTTTGGTGACTTGGTATCAACTGTCAAGTACATCTCCTATAACACCAAAGACAGGACGCAGCAAAAGAGAAAAAAGGCAATACAGATAGTGATCAATGGAAGTCACGGGACAAGGACGGGGATTTTAACAACAGAAATGAGTGATAATTTCTGAATCCACTATGCAAAGATATGAAAAAGGCTGCTAGTGGACTGGTCTATTACACTACATTGAAATTTATAGGGAATATAAAATATGACGAGGAGAGTTCACTGAAGTAAACTACTCTCGGAAATATATTGTGCTCTCATTTACTTAATTAATGTTTACAATACAAATGTTTATACTTATGAAAATTCAATCAAATCCAAATGGAGAATATAATATATAATATAAAAGCATTATCAATGGAGGAGCCAAATTTTTATGCAAAATAGCTTCTTAAAACTCATTTTATCTAATGAATTTTTAAAGGCCTTTTACATCCAATTAACTATATTTTTATCTATATCATTTAAATATCCTTTTATTAGAAATTGTGAAAGAATATTATCATGATGATCCCTTGAAAAGTGGGAAATAATAAAAAATAAAATTGCTCCCTTGAAAAGTACTGCTACATGTAGTTTTTTTTTTTTCTTTTTGTTAATCCAATTAAATATCTATTTTGCATTTTTTTTTTTGACTAATTTAATGTGTGGGTTTTATTACAAATCTGATTAGCCATTTAGATAAAAGTACTATTTGACTCATCCATTGAAAATTTTGTAACACACTTGCCAAAGATTTCTTCAATTCATAATGTTGTCAAGGAATTCAAAGTAAGGCTCCGTAAAAAAAAATTCCGTCATAAAATTTTTTAATGAAGTCATTTTACAAGAAAACATTTTACGATGAAAACATTTTCTGGCGTTTGGCGCGCACACAGAAAATCACAAATATTTTTTATATTTCCATTTAATCATATTAACCTATAACATGTAAATTTTATTCACAACTTAAAAATACTAATATACAATAATTTAAAAAATAAAATATAAAAATACCCGCTTGGGACTTGATGCCGGGACTTGACCAAGACTCGCCCAGGACCCCGCCGGGACCTGACCAAGACCCAATCAGACCTATCAGGGACCCGCCCCGGACTTGACCGGGACTTGCTCAGGACCTATTCGAGACCACTCCAGCATTCACACGGGACTTGACTGGAACCCATCCGGGACCTAATCAAGACCCACCGGAGACTTGACCTGGTCCTGCCCGGGACCCCACCTAGACCTAATCGGGACTTGCTTGAGACCCGCTAAGGACTTGATTGGGACTTGCCCGACACCTGCCCAGTACTCGACCGAAACCCTACCGGACCTGTCCAGGACTTGCTTGGGCTCTTGCCGAGACCTGACCGGGACTCGCCCAAGACCTTGTCAGGACCCGCCCAGGACTCGACGGAACCTGCTAGGGACTCGCCTGGACTTTACTAGGGGCGAGTCTAGTCAGGGTCTCGGTTAAGTCCTGGTCAGCTCCGGTGTGGTCCCGATCACGTCCCGGGCGGGTCTCCAGCAGGTCCCGTGCCAGTCTCGGTCAGGTCCCGGCGGGGTCTAGGACAGCTCTGGGTGGGTCCCGGTCAAGTCCTGGACGGGTTCCAAGCAGGTTCCAATAAGTCCCAAGCAGGTCCCGATTAAGTCTTAGGCGAGACTCGAGCGAGTCCGAGGCGAGTCCTGGTCAAGTCCCGGGCATGTCCCGAGCAGGTCTTGGTCAAGTCTAGGCAGGGTCCCGGGTAGGTCCGATTGGGTCCCGAGCGAATCCCAATCAAGTCCCCGGTGAGTCCTAGGATGATTTTAGTCAAGTCCCTGGCAGGGTGCCAGGCAGGTCCTGTCGGGTCTCGGACTGTCCCGATCAAGTCCCGGCAAGGTCCCGGGTGAGTCCGTGGCGAGTCTCGATCAAGTCTCGGGCGAGTCCCGGTCATGTCCTGAGCGGGTCCCGATCAAGTCTCGGTGGGTCCCAGCGAGGTCCCGTGCGAGTTTTGGTTAAATCCCCGATGAGTCCCGGGCAGGTCCCGATCAATTCCCGGGAAAGTCCCGGGCAGGTCCTGGTCTAATCTTGGTCAAGTCCCTAGTGAGTCTCGAGTGAGTCCGGATCAATTCTTGGGCAAGTCCCGAGCAGGTCCAATTTGGTCTCGTCGGGTTTTTGGGCATGTCCCGAGCAGGTCCAGTTTGGTCTCGTCGGGTTTTTGGGCATGTCCGGGCAAGTCCAAGCGGGGTCCCGAGCGAGTCCTAGACGAGTCTCAGGGAAGTCTCGGCCAGTTCCGGGCGCCGGGCGGGTTCCGGTCAAGTGTTTGCAGGGTCCTGGGCGGGTCTTGGCATGGTCCGTCGATTCTAGAATGAGATGCTCAAAGTCGGAAAATGATTTATAATTTTGAAATCGTAATCTATTTTCCTAAAATTAAAGTAGAATTTTCGATCAAATGGAAAATATTTTCCATTGATTATTATTTTACGTCGCGTCAAACACTCGAAAATACGTAAAACATTTTCCGTATTATTTTACGGCGAAACATACGGAGCCTTATATATATGTCAACTACGTCAAACTCAATGTCCATTTGGATTTGCGATTTGAAAATGTTTTAAGCATTTGACAAAATCGCAATTTGATATTTAAAATGCATATATAGAAATTCAGTTCGTCAAAAAAATGTATAATAAAGAATTGTTGGAACAACCCAACAGGGTTTCCATAAATATTGAACAATGCTACACGCAACCAATTTCTGTTTCATATATTCAGGATGAATATTACGTGAAGAAGAAGAATCGCATTTTGTGATAATAGTTTGCCTTCAATTACTTGAAAGAAGGGACAAGTCGAAGTGGCAAATGAAGGGGATGTGAGTGGAAAACACAGCCTTTTCCCAGAATAGAAAGTCATGGAACTTTATGGAACAGTCACTTAATTTGCTCCGACATATATTACTAAACAGTCCAGTAAAGTATACAACCCCTACTTTCTTGCACAAAAAGATACAAGAAAGTGGAAGAGTAAAGGAACCTAATTATGGAGGCCTGGTGTTTGAAGGCTCAACTTTTATGGTGAATGAGGTCAAATTATATAGTTTCTTGAAGGAAAATGCTAAATATAAAAAGGCTTTTTATAAATTTTCTATTACAAAGTGACTTAATGGGTGACTTTTCCAGCTGCCTCTCGCATCAATTATCTATTTGTGTGAACAAAAAAAAAAAGAAAAAAAAGAAAAAAAGAAAAAAAAAAGAAAAGAAAAGAAAAGTACACACTTTTACTTTAACACATATATAGCAGTTCCAACATCTCAGCACATAATTTTTTTCATTTATTTTTCTTTCCCTTTTGCCACCACTAACTAGCTAGTATTTTCCCATCAAGTTTTTATTTTTGAAGGTGATCTAGATATGTATTATGTGTTAACTCACCGGTTATTCTAAAAGCTTAAGCCGATAAAAAGATGTAAATTTAATCACTTAATCAATACTTTAACATTCATCATCACGTGTGAAGCTTAAATTCTCTTTTAATAGGTGACGCACAACACGTGGAATATTTAATTTAAATAGAGGTGAATTGACGGAGTCAATGTTTAATCTCAGGACCTTTGGCTCATATACTATGTTAAATTACTATTTATCCCAAAAGCTAACTAGTGATTTAACATTATCTATGCATAAGATTGATGCTAAGCTTTGTACAACTCAAAAATACTGAAGATCGGGTCATTTTTTGGCGCTATATTTTTAATTTTGGGTTTGTTGTTAGTGTAAAAAAGTCATGATAAGATGAGTAGCACCTAGAGTAATCATCTGCAACTTACAATCTGAGCAAAATATTGATATATAGATAGATATAGTTGATAGTCATCCATTCTTGATGAAAATACAAGCTTGTTTTAAACCAAAACAGAATCAAAAACCCTGTGAAGTTGGCTAGTCATGGCGTTTTTCAAGATTCAGCCTTGAAGGTTGAAGCTACTATTGCTGAACAGGTAGAGCATGAGGAAGGGCTTCACGAGCAGAAACAGAGACGGTCTGCAATTTGCAGTCGGCTGAAATAAATTGAGAGCTTTCTTCAATGGAGATTTTGTTGATAAGGCCTAGCAAAATCCGCTCAAGCTCTTCCCCGTCAACCCACTCGTGGATTTCCGCCTTAATAAGCAAACGGTTTTTGCACATTAGATCCCACAACGGGAAATTCTTCCTTGGCATCACATAGTCTCCATCCCCGAGCTTCAAGCTTGGGCAATAGTCTCCACTGCCATCTCCAAGGTAGATGAACTTCTTCTTCCCCTCCTCTGCTACAGAGGCTTGTATTCTTTCAATTACTAAGCCCTGTTTTTCACAAGCCATAAAATAATTAGCCAAAAAAATCATTAAAATATGTCCCAATCTTTGGACCCAATTCAAATATTAATTAATCCACGTGACATTCCTTAAAATTAGCCACGTGGGTATCAATTTCAGTCACTATAATTCTATTTTTGACTACCCAAATTCAATTTCAAAAACTTTCTCAAATCGGTCAACAAGATGGTGTCAAGTCAGAAACTAAAATAATTTGATTTAATTTACCTTGCACATGTTTGGTGGGCAGTGGCTGCGGCAGCCATGAGGAGATTTGTGGAAATCATGATAAGGGAAGATCCTGAGCCTCCCTTCATCGTCCACAAAGCTCGGATTCGTATTAATCTCCGAGAAATAATCGCTTAACCCAAGATGCTTCAAGATCGTCTCAATGAAAAACAGATTTGCATCGCTTACAACCCTCAAATCACACCTGTTATTGCAGAGAATTAATTTCATTACAATCTTTAACACAAATAAAGAAACAGAGATGTATGTATATATATATATACACGCACCCTAAAGCATGGGCTGCTTTAATGGCGGGGATGACTCTGGGATGTATTGGTATCCGTTTGAGAACTTGTACAACATCCTCCATGGTTTTCCCCTGCGCATGGAGCTCCTTCATCATCCTATCCTGTAAAGATACAGCCAAAATCAACAACATTAACAAAAACATATTCGAGGGGGATTAAGGAAAAGCATACAAAAGCGTGAAACGCGGAGAAGAAAACATACGTACCATGAGAGAGTTCCACGGCATGGTAGGGAGAAGCTCATTGAACAAGTCGGTGGCGCCCAGCTCGTCCACCACCCAATTGTCGCTGTCACAGTCGATGATCGTCTTGTCGAAGTCGAAAACCGCCACGATTCCGGCCATTCTTTGCTGCCTAGCTACGACGTCGTACGAGGATTGCTCGGTTTTTCTTGTTCAGTTGTTCCTAGTACGAAAACAATTTTGTTGGTGCCAGCTGCCAAGTGAATACCCAGGACGAAGGTATTTATAGGGAACGAATTGTGTTAACGTAGCTAATAGGGATTTGGATTCCGAAGGAATATTACATGAATAAAGAACCACGTGGGGGTACATCAGATCCTAGCCGTAGATATAAATGAACTAATATATATAAAGATTTTAATTTTTTTATTTTTTCTCCTTGAAGCCCAAATGTGTCTATTTAATTTATTTAATTTAGGAGAAAATACATTTTACCTCTGAACTATCCACCCATTTGCATTTTTAACCCCAATGTTTAAAAAGTGACACTTTATCCCCGAACTTCCAAATTGTTGCAATTCGATCATTCTAACCTTTTTTTTTTTTCCTCCCAAAACGCCCCTTTCCCAAGAGAAAAAAAAATAAAAAATTATGGGGTGGCCGAAGCCACTCCTAGGCCCAACTGGGGTGGCCAGCCACCCTTTAATTTAATTTTTTTAAAAAAATTTAATTTTCTTTAAAAAAAAAAAACTTGGGATGGGGGCCTTTTGAAAAAAAAAAAAAAAAAAAGGTTAGAATGGTCAAATTGCAACAATTTAAAAGTTTAGGGGGATAAAGTGTCACTTTTTAAAAATTCGTGTTAAAAGTGCAAATGAATAGATAATTTAAAGTGGTAAAATGTATTTTTCCCTTTAATTTATTTGTTTTTTTTTCTTTCAGGAGGCGGGTTGCATTCAAATGATTTAATTTTAAAAACTAAAAATGTCAATTTAGTTGTTTTAGATCTTGGGAATAAAATCGTTAGGGCCAATGACATGACTACAAAGCTATCAATTAAATAGCAAGAGATAGACACGACTAACCCTTAATGTTGCCGTGCGTGAATTAATCTCCCAGCTATCCTTCTTCCAAGCAAACTCCCCCTTCATCAAGTTGTCCTTGCATTCCCTCTCCTCCATTAACCAGGGTGATATGGCCTCTTGGGTCCTATGTGGGAATGACCAATTGCTATTTAAAAAGAAAAAAAAATTAATAATAATAATAATAAGGTACTTTTTTTTAGTATAGGGTTAAATACTCCAAACTCCCTAGGATTTTTCAACTTTATTTTTTTCCTCCTAGGGTTTCATTTTTATCACAGGAGGTCCTGTGGTTTTGATAAGTGACCAAATTAATCAATCTGTTAGTTGACCGTTAGAACTGACACGTGGACCAATCAGACGTCGACACGTGGCACATATATTAATTTTTTTAAAATTAAAAAAAA